>NC_026000.2:22970522-23177489 GCF_000442705.2 Elaeis guineensis
CAAAGGAGCAACAGAACCTCCTATTCGAGCACCACCCCGGTCCACCTCTGCCACTCCCTCTCCAGCCAATTCGAAAAGAAGTGATGCTTCTCAAGGTCTACAAAATTCTCTCGGACCTTATCAATTGAGCCCCCACCTCGTCAACCAACGAGGTGAGGAGAAAGAATGATTCCCGACCTACACCCCCTCCTAAAGAGCCAGGACATAAAACGCCACCCCACACTGTAGCCCCATCAATCTCAACTGAGGAGATTTCATGATGCGAATGTTTCTTTTGAGCGGCCTCGATAGGTTGCGATCTTCTTGAATCAGTGGTGCTCACAGTTAACCTGGGCACGTCAGAAGAACAATCGAAGTAGGTCACACAAATCACAGATTCGAGCATCTCATGCATGTGAATTCCTCTTTCTTTTTTCTTTTCTTTCTCTCTCTCTCTTCTTTTTTTTCATCAGTATATGACTGACCTGAATCTTTGCTTTGCAGGTCGCTATCGTTTAAGATCATGTATGAGAACATGGCCTACTTGTCGAAAAATAAGAGGCCATGGATGCCAACCTAATTATTCTTCAAGAGGAGAAGGAGTCCGAACTCATCGCGAAACTCAAAAATCAACTTGAAGAGAAGTTGAAGTTGTTGAAAGAGAAAAATCAAAATCTTCTGGACCTTCAGCAAAAAATAAATGAACAAGAGATGAAGATCTTTGACCTGTACATTCAGGCTGAGAAGAATAAAGAGCTAGAGCTGAGGCTATAGGAGGCAATCAAGACCATGAGGCTCACGAAAAGGCCATAGAAGCCCTCAAAAGGTGGGTCAAGAAGGAACAAGAGAAAGTAACCAAAGCAGTAGAGTAGTTCAAGGCCTCTAAAGAATTTGAGGAGAAGATATCTGAGAGCTCCAAGGGGGCATATGACTATGCATTCAATCAGTGCAGAAATCTAATCAAAACTTTGTATCTGAAAATTGATATTTCTAGGGTGACTCCAAAGGTTACCATTGATATGGGCATAAAGAGAGATCCCCACCCACTGAAGCGGTAGAGGGACTAGCTAAGGAGGCAGATCAGGAGTCGATCGGGTGAAAGTCACTGACGCCATTATCGCAGAGCCAATAACTACAGTGCCTCCAATCATAACTGAAGCCTCTAAGGCTACTAAGGAATCAGAGCCCATCACAGTCATAGAGCCCACCGCTATTGAGGTTGCGAAAGAATCATAGCGGGTTAAAGAAAAATCAACCCAAAAGAACCAATGCCCAGTAGATATCCTATACAATTTTTTTTCTTTCAAAATGCATTGACTCAATAGGGTCATTTGATTTGCAATCCAATGTTGGTCTTTCTTTTTTTGAATGTAATAACCTGATATGGGTCTTTTCCTTTGTATTTTCTTTTCTTATCGATGAAATAAAATTTTTCCATGTGTCGTGATCCGATGTGCATATTTCTATTACATAGCAAATTTTATGACTTGCTAAAAATAATTGCATATATCTTATAGTTCGACAGAACTAAAGAATTGATAATTTTAACCTTACCAATCAATAACTGACTTAAGATCAAGGTTTGGATGTACCTTTGTTTGCATGGCCTTGGGTAGATCAGATTCAAGATCTAATTTTGATCCGAAAATCATTATTTGATTCTGACCTTCAAGTATATTCTTCGATTCAGAGATCGATGTGACATCACCTCGCTCCTAGAATCGAAATAAGATCTCCTCGATCCTGAGATCGGTATAAGATTACCTTGGTCCTGAAACCGAAATTAGATAACCTCGATCTAGAGATTGGTATTCCATAGAGATGAAGATAACTTCGATCCAAAGGTCAGTATTTAATTACTTATGAGGAGATTGTGCCCTTCGGGGCTTTACAAGTTCAGAGATTGGATTCAGAAATATATTATCTCTATTTATGTCTCTCGGAGCTTTACCAATTTGGAGATTGAATTTTAAGAGATCTTATCTTTATTTGTGCCTCTTAGAGCTTTACCAATTTAGAGATTAAATTTGGAGAGATCTTATCTCCATTTGTGCCTTCTGGGGCTTTACCATTCAAGATTGGATTTGAAAAGATTTATTTTCATTTGTGCCACTGGAGTTTACCAATTCGAAGATTAAATTTTCATAGATTAGAAGATAATAGGCAAGAATAAATATATTGGAGTATTTTTATGATAATATTTTCAAAGATTTTTAAAATTTCAAGTACGAAAATAACATTCCCATCTAGATTTTCAATTCTATAAGCTCCTGGGTGAAAACATCAGTGATTATAAGGTCCTTCCAATTCGGAGTAAATTTATCTTATTCAGTAGGCTTTGAAACTTCTGTTTATTTAGGACGAGATCACCTTTCTAAAATAATTTTGATTTATTTGAGTATTATAATACATAGCATTCTTGCTTATAGGCTGTCATTCTGATATAGGCTTGCTCTCTTATTTTTTTCAAGAAGATCCAGATCATTCTCAATCGATTAGAATTTATTGTTCATAAAAATTTCTAACTCCATCAGATGATAGGTCATTTTAACTAGAATCACGCTTCGGCCCCATAAGTAGTTTAAAGAATTTCATGTCGGAATGCGATATGTGGTTATGTTATACCTATAGAACTATGAAGCTTTCAGTCCATAAATCTTTTGCTTCAATGAGCCACGTTTTGAGGCCTTGAAGATAGTTTTGTTAATGACCTCGACCTCACCATTTGACTGTGGGTGCCCAACAGAAGTGAGTCGATGATCATATGAATGATACGTATGATGCTGTCGTTAGGACACCATGATTATCATCAAATTTTAACTTTAATAAAAAATTAAAATACATAAAAAGTAGTGAGTCGGGTCGAATCTACAAGAAGGAGAATTTTGATTTGAATCTTTGATTTTGCAAAAAAAATAAATTTTTGGAGAAATATTTAATCAGAAAATAAAATTAAAGTATGAAAATAAATCGGATACTAAGATCTATTATTAGATCCTAGCATCTACTTGTAATAAAAATAATAATAAAAATTTAAAAAGAATAAATAAATCAGATACTAAGATTTACTAACTAGATCTAGCATCTTACTTGTGAAAAATAAAAGACAAAAAATTAAAGTACAGAAAAAAATTTTACATTAATTAAATTAAATTCAAGTATAATGAATTTAAAAAATAATAAAATAAAATAAAATAAAACTATAATAAAGATCTAAAGTTGATCGTCAAGCCTCATCAAAAGAAAGTTGATGACCTCTCCATCTTCTGTCGTACTCCGTAAAGCGAACTGGCTTCTCTCCTTCTTTTCCTTGAATCTCTAAATCTATCTAATTTTTTTTATTTTTTTTATACTTTTTATTCAATTTTTTTGCTCTCAAGCTTATTTTCGGACCTCCTATTATAGATAAATTTTTTATAATTTTTTGATAGAAAAAAAGTCCTAAAACCTTTAGAAATCGTATAAAAATTCTTAAAAACTTTTCTGACCATCAGATGGAGCTTGGACAGCTCAGATCTGATAAAAAATCATCATTTTAATCCTTATCAAAGTCAGATCGAATGTCAGCTATTGGATCTGGGTTCTGATGAAGTTTGACCGTCGGATCATGCAATTTAAATTCTTAACATAGTCGGAAGCATCCTCAGCCATCCGATCGCATGATGGATCACTTCTGGGCCGTCGGATCGTGCAAAACCCCTCTCTCGCTGTGAGTCGTGCTGTGGACCACGTCAAGTTTCCTGTGGATCGTGCCCTGGCTTTGTGGACCAAGCGACCAGTCCACTGTGCGTCGGAGGTATATTTTTATTTTTTAAGATATTTTGGCTCGATTTTTGCTCTATTTTTGTCTGAAAAATAAAAAATATGTATTAATTTTTAAAATTTTTCATCATTTTGATGCTTAATTATTCAATTAAATTAACATCTATTTTCATAAATATACTCTAATTTATTATTTTTTAAAATTATTTTTTATAAAAAATTTAATTTATTCATAAAATTAAATTTTAAGAAGATGTAGCACCATAAATTATCAAAAATATCTTCAATAATATAAAATATACAACTTATCTCACTTTCCAACTTGAACTTTGCTCGTTCTCGAGTAAAGAAAAAATTTAGAATCAAGTACTGTTTAACTAAAATCTCAAATTTTACCAAATAATTTTTCAAAAGGGCCACTGATATTCAGTAGAATATAAATGAGGATGTCATTGGGGTATTAATAATAGTCAATATGAGAGTTAAACTAAGAACACCAATCTTTTCAGAACTTTTTTAATTATTCCTACCTTTATCTCTAAATCATTAACCTTCACATGGACAAATATATTATTACTTCCGTCCTTCATTTATTGATTAATTTTTTTCTTTTTTTAACATGTACTTCTATTAAGTGTCTTAACCCCGTAAACTTTCTGTTTGACCCATGTAGCGAGTTTTCAATCAATGACTCCCAAACCAGATGGCTTTAGGGCACTAGATATAGAATACCCCTCGAATCTACTTGCTCGAATCAAACAGGCTACGAGTTAAAACTAGCTTTACAACAAAGCTCTTTGCCTTTCATATTTTTTGACGTAAAACTTAATGCTTGCTTAGGCAAAAAGGTCTGATTACTAGCATGAAGTACTTGAAAACTTTTTTTAATATATGAAGAAATGGTAGTTACCCTACACAAGTTCTAAGAAGTAAACTCTTCTTTGATGCTGGTAGAAAAATTAAAAATACTCAAAAAAAATTATTTAATTCTAAACTTAACTCTTTATTTAGTTTTCTTAATACTTGATCCCTCAATATCTCACAAACTCTCTAATCTGTACATCAATTTTTTTAAAAAATATTTGATTTAACTTAATTCTTAAGTATAAAGAGATGCTTAAATACTAAATACTAACTTGCTTGAAGACTTTAAAAATTTAAAAATTTTTATTATTCTCTCCTCCAACTTAATCGACATTGTCCTCAATGAGTAGGAAAAATGAAGGTGCATGCAAAGAGAAAGAAAAGGAGAGATGTCACCTGATGCAGAAATCTTTTCAAAATTGGTTCTCCCCCCAACTTAGCCAAAATTATCTTCAGATCTCTACAAAATACACTAAGTAAGACTCGATTGACCTAAACAAAATATAAAAGATAGCAAAAGCATAAAATTAAAAATTAAAAACTGGGTTGCCTCCCAGGAAGCGCTAAATTTACTGTCTTCAGTCAGACCATGCTGATTCTCTCACCTATCCCGTATCAAATATTAGATTGATAATTCTAATGGTTTTAGATTGCCAATCTCAAGAAAATGGTCTATAATAAATTTAATATTTTATTATCAATCTTTAGAAAGTAGTTCACATCTCCATTCTTAATTTTAGAAAGATAGTTCACAAACCCATTTACAGATCCTTGTTTATTGAGAATTTCTCCTATTTATTTTTTTAAAATGCTCATGAATTGAGTTTTTAGGTTAGGAGTTAAGTTCGATGTAATGGTACTGAAAAGATGTCATTTGATTCTAAACATGTATTCTCAAGTGTGACTGAGGGCGATTTCAATTCTGGAGAGGATGGTGATTCTAAAGAAGAAGAACCGACTTCTAGGGCTGAAGAAAATAAAACTTTTGGTGGATATATCTCGGGTAGCTCATCCGCTCTCTTCTCAGTATCAGTTTTGGACTCAAATTTTTTTATTGGGTTAGCCTCAGTACTAACCTCTTTTTCTAAATTTTTATTTTGACTAGCATCAGTACTAGCCTCACTTACCTGATCTTGGTATGGGTCCTTAAGAATCCTATCACTTTTAAGCTCAGAAATTACATTGTCACTTTCAAATTGGAGATTCTTAGGTGGGATATTGGATTGTTGACTAGGTCCAGGTGGTTGGTGGATGGTTAGGTTATTTTTAAAATTCGATATTGATTCATTTGGCAATTGACCTAGTTCTCCTCTCATGGTAGATTCAGTTAATTGATCTATTTGTGCTTCTAGCCTGACGAGAGATTGCTGTTGAGTCATGATCATTTATTGGAGTTGGCTAAATCTATCGTCGGCTAGATTGATCTATTGAAGAGGTAGATATGACGGCTGATTGTAATAGGATGGTTGAGTAGGCTGACTAGGCTAACCACTATTATAGGCATAATTTTGATATTGGGGCCTATTCTGAAAGTTCTGCATAGAAAAAATTTGGATCTTAGCCTGAGTCTGTTGGGGTCTCTAAGAAAAATTAGGATGGTTCTTCCAATCTTGGTTATATGTGTTTAAGAATAAATCATTAATAGGACTAGAGTAATCTTGAGTAGTTTGAACTTGTTCTTGAATGAAAGATGAAAATTATGCGATCGTGGGATATTCACTCACATGATGGGCTGGGCTAGCACTGATAGAACAAATCTTCTGATCATTAGAAGGTTGTATGTATTGCACAGGAGATTGTAGATCTAAGGCTAGGCATTTATCTATAAGAAGGTCGACTTTATCTAATTTTTGGGCTAGCAGGTTCAAATCGACCTCAGGACTAGAGTCAGAATATTTGATTCCATAGAATGATGGGAATATTGATGGATTATAGGTGGAAAGAATAAAATATTCTTTCACTGCCTAGGTGGTTCTTAAAATTTCTAGCCATTTGATTATCATGTTTAGCATGGATCAGTCGTTCAATTTCAGGATTAGATTCAAGTAGGTCAGAAAAAATTATACTGTGCATGTATTAGTGCAAACCCTAATATGTGTGTCGTTAAGATTTTTTTTTTTTTAAGAAGGAGGAGGAGAAAAAGAAGAGAAAAGAAAGAAAGAGAAAAGTTTTAAAGGTGAGACCCTTAAGAAAAGTCTTAGACCTAAAGACGTAAGATGAGAAGAATTAGTTATGATTAAGTGTTAATTGCAATCAAGTTAGCAAACAATTAAACCTAGACACCTATGGATTTCTTAGACCTAATAGTTTGATATAGAGTGGCTTAGCCTAAATATAAATTGGGTTTGTTCTCACTTCCTTTAACTAGCCAGGTAAGAGATGAGGTCATGGGGGTCCCCCCGTTGCTTGCCTTAGACACCAATTGAATTGACCAGGTAAGTTAACAGAACCAATTAAATAACCACGAGTCCACTTAGGCAGAGCCTTTGTAACCTCTAGCCTTGACACTAGTTTCAAGGGTTAGTCCAAACTTACTTTATACTTGACTTGACCGTAATACTTAAACTGAACTCAATTGATTCTAGGAGTCAACGTCTACTAGATTTTAGTTAGATTTGGGTGAATGCGGGATGCTGGTTGGTTATTTTTGGGCTTAGAAAGGGTGATAAAATTTTCACCTTATCTTGTTATGGGTGTTGTCCTTAAATTGATTTGAGATGAATATGCACAATCAATTTCAAACAAGGGATTCTATGCAACTAAATTAGATGCATGAAACTAATAAAACTTGAAAGCTTACCTTGTCTCCAACGATCACCAAAAAAAATCTAAGATGATGAATACTTCTAACAATTAAGTTTCTACTCTTGTCATATAATTTTTATTAGATTTATGTGGATGAATTTTAGGTTAATTTAAAAAAAATAGTAATTAATACTAAAAAAATAGTTAGGGTTAGGGTTAGGATTGATCTCACCAAGCAAAATTGGAAGCTTTCTATCTCCTTTTTTGAATTTTTTATTTTTCTCCTACACAAAGATAAAAAATAAAAAAGTTAGTAAGTTAAATTTATAAAAAAATCAAAGAAATCAAACATTAAAATTGATGCCTTCTCCGGCAACAACGTCAAAAATTGATACGACCGCGATGCTGTCGTTAGGATACCGTGATTATCAATCAAATTTTGACTTCAATAAAAATTAAAAATACATAGAAAGTAGTGAGTCAGATCGAATCCACAGAGAAGGTAGGATTTTGATTTGAAATATTTGATTTTGTAAAAAAAAATAAAATTTTGGAGAAAGTAATTTAAGTCAGAAAATAAAAATTAAAAGTACAAAAAATAAATCGAGTACTAAGATCTATTATTTAGATCCTAGCATCTATTTATAATAAAAATAAATAATAAAAATTTAAAAAGTATAAAATAAATCAGATACTAAGATCTACTAACTAGATCCTAACATCTACTTACAAAAAATAAAAGATAAAATTTAAAGTGCAAAAAAATAAATTTTACATTAATTAAAATTAAAAATTCAAGTACAATGAATTTAAAAAAAATAATAAAATAAAATAAAAATAAAACTGTAATAAGGATTTAAAGTTGATCAGTCAAACCTCGTCGGAAAGATGGTTGATAACCTCTCCGTCTTCCATCATACTCTGTAGAACAAATTGGCTTCTCTCCTTCTTTTCCGTGGATCCCTAAATCTATCTATTTTTTTTTATTTTTTTCTATACTTTCTACTTATTTTTTCTACTCTCAAAACTTATTCTCGGACCTTCTATTTATAGATAAATTTTTCATAATTTTTTAGTAGGAAAAGGAGTCCTAAAACCCTTAGAAATCATATAAAAACCCTTAAAAATTTTTCTAGCCATCGGATGGAGCTTGGACAGCTCAGATCTGATAAAAAAATTAACCATTTTAATCCTTATCAAAGTCGGATCGAATGTCAGCCATTGGATCTGGGTTCTAATGAAGTTCTGGCCATCAGATCATGCAATTTAAATCTTTAACACAGTCAGGAGCATCCTCAACCATCCGATCGCATGATGGATCACTTCTGGGCCGTCGGATCATGCAAAAATCCCTCTCTCACTGTGAGCCGCACCTGTGGACCGCATCCTGGCTCTGTGGACCGAGCGACCAGTCCACCGTGCACCAAAGATAATATTTTTTATTTTTTAGAGTATTTTGGCTCGATTTTTACTCTGATTTTTGCCTGAAAAATAAGAAAAATATGTATTAAATTTTTCAAAAAATTTTCATTATTTTGATGCTTAAATTACTCAATTAAATTAATATCTATTTTTTATAAATATGTTCTAATTTTATTATTTTTTTAAAATTATTTATTTTATAAAAAAATTTAATTTATTCATAAAATTATATTTTTAAGAAGATGTTAGCATCATAAATTATCAAAAATATCTTCGATAAATGTAAAAATATACCACTTATCAATGAAGCTTAGAACAAAATTTTTTAAACTTGAGATTGTCAAATTATCGATCATTATCAGTGATGATTATCCGAAGTAAACCGAATCGACATATTGTAGATTTTCAAACAAAATTCTGCATCTTTTTCTCAGTTATTTGGGTTGAAAGTTTGCCTCCATCCACTTTGTGAAATAGTCAATAGCTATGATCAAAAATTTTTTTGACCTGCCGCCCTTGAAAAAGGTCACAGTATATCCATTCTCCAAATTGCAAAAGATCAAGGAACAGTAATAGAAATAAGCTCAGCAGCAGGTTGATGTTGAACATTAGCATACCTTTGGCATCGGTCACATTTATTGACCAGATCGACTGCATCTTTTTGAATAGTTAGCCAATAATAGCTTTACTGAATTACTTTATAAGCAAGTGATCTGCCCCTTAGATGATTTTCACATATTCTTTCATGCACCTCTCAAAGCGTATAATCAGCTTCAGATGGCGTCAAGCACTGAAGTAGAGGAAGTGAATAGAATTTTTTGTATAATTGGTCTCCTTAGAGAATATACCATGAAGCTTATTTTTTTGATGCTTCTGGCTTTAGTTGGATCGTTAGGCAAGATTTTCTTAGATATGTAATCCACGAAAGGATCTGTTGCTCCTAGATTGATTTTGATGATTACAAAGCAGATTGAAGGGATACAAATATTTTTATTTGAAAAAGTCTTTATGCTCTTCAGGGGCAAAATCGTAATTTTACTAAAATCCTGATTTGATAGTATCATTTGGTAGAACAAATGATTTGTAATCTATTGGTGAAAATTTTATTATTTTTGGACTTATATTTTTGAAGTTATGAATGTTTGAAGTGCATGAGTCGACTCATGAGTCAACTCATGGCACAATGAGCTGCTTGGCACGCTAAAATTTTCCTTGGCACGCTATTTTTTTTTGACTTGGCACGACCTGTGAGTCGACTCATGAGTCGACCCACAAGGCATGAGTCGACTTCTGCTGTTTTGGGCCAAAATATCCAGAAACCCAAATCTCTGGTCTTTGCAACAGTGGTCGACTCATGAGTCGACCCTGAAGCATGAGTCGACTCATGAGTCGACCCCTGCGATGGAAATTATCCGCAACGACTAGTTTTTTGCCCGTTTTAGTTGCCTTTAATGCTCACTTTAAATGCTCTAACGGCTCTTTTTCTGCCTAAAATATTTTTCCTTGTTTCTTAAAGCTATAAAAGGTTTCAAAAGGTGAAAAACAAAAAGGAGATCCACAATATACACGAGAGATACAAGAGATCTACAATATACACAAGAGACATACGAGAGGTTTTGAAAGAGAAAAGCAAGAGCATTCAAAAGGGCATTCAAGAGCATTCAAAGAGAAGGTTTTTCAAGCCAACTTTTCAACCTTGATCACGAGCTCTTTCAAAGCCTTCAAGAAGCCTTCAATCAAAGCTCACCTATTCCTCAAGCATTCATTCAACTCTTCATCCACCTTGAGGAAATCCAAAAGGGGATTCTTCATTTGAGTAAAGTGTATTTAATATTATATTCGCTCATTTAAGGAGCTATTCTTGTACTTATTTATGCTCTAAACTGTCTTACTCTTTGTGAGTAATTGTTCTTATTTTTGGAGGGTTTCCAAAACAAGGAAAGGTTGATCAGAACCTGAAATCGGAGTGTATTGGATTGGCTTGTATCCGGGAAACAAGTGGACTAGCTTGGAATAGCTAGTGTCGGAGGTTCCGACGTTTGTATTCGGGTTGAATACAAGTATAGTGGATTGAAATTCCCAAGTAGGAGCTTGGAGAGTGGATGTAGGTGCAAGGTTGGCACCGAACCACTATAAATCCTTGTGTTTGTGGTGTGCTTTATTGTTTCTCTTTATTTCTTTATTATATCCTTGCATTCTTGCTTTAGGTAATTAATCTTGAACTAAAGTCTTTCTCCTCATTCATCAAGCTTTTAACAAATACTTTTCATAAGTAATTAGTTAAGCTTAAATTTTTTAAAACCCAATTCACCCCCCCTCTTGGGTTGCATAGTTGGACAACAAGTGGTATCAGAGCCCGGTGCTCTAGCCCTTCTTTGATCTAACAATCAAAGAGCCAAAGATCTATGGCAACCCATGTCGGTACTTCTCTAGCCGAGGGGCAATCTACCAACCGACCTCCACTTTTTAATGGGTCTAATTACACCTATTGGAAAGCTCGGATGAAGATATTCATACAAGCACTCGACTATGATATGTGGAGTATCATAGTGAACGGTCCTCACACACTCATCAAGATTATAGATGGTGAGGAGTCAACCAAACCCGAGAAAGAATGGGATGAGGTTGATAAGAAATTGGCACAATTAAATACTAAAGCTATGAATGTTCTTTATTGTGCACTTGATGCAAATGAATTTAATCGTATTTCTACTTGTGCATCTGCTAAAGAAATATGGGATAGGTTAGAAGTAACCCATGAGGGAACAAATCAAGTAAAAGAGTCTAAAATAAACATGCTTGTGCATAAATATGAATTGTTTAAAATGGAGCATGATGAGTCCATAACTGCTATGTTTACTCATTTTACTGATATAATTAATGGTTTGAAGAGTCTTGGCAAATCTTATACTAACAGTGAGCTTGTAAGGAAGATTCTCAGGTCATTGCCAAGAACTTGGGAAGCCAAGGTGACTGCCATCCAAGAAGCAAAGGACTTGAACACTCTACCTCTAGAAGAGCTTCTTGGATCCTTGATGACTCATGAACTTAGCATGAAGCAACATCAAGAGGATGAAGTCAAAAAGAAAAGAACCATTGCCCTCAAATCCACAGCTTCGCCTGATGATGAAATGGATGACACTGAAGATGAAGAACAGGATGAAGAGATGGCACTCATCACCCGGAGATTTAAGAAGTTTCTAAGAAAAAGGAAACAGGGGATGAGAAAGAAGTCATTCACAAAAGGGGAACAAAGCAAAGAGAAAGAGAAAGATCAACCCCTTATATGCTACGAGTGCAAAAAGCTGGGACATTTCAAATCCGAATGTCCACAACTGAAGAAAGGTCCCAAAAAGTTCAAAAAGAAAGCAATGATGGCGACTTGGAGTGCGAGTGATGACTCAAACTCCGATGAGAAAATCTCAACAGAACAAGTCAACCTGTGCCTTATGGCACACGAAAATGAGGTAACTTCTGAATCTCCTAGTGAATTTACTTTTGAAGAATTGCATGAAGCATTCTATGATTTAATTGATGAATTAAAGAAACTAGGGATGAAAAACAAAGAACTGAAATTGAAAAATCAGTCCTTAGTGAAACAAGCTGAAAACCTTTCAATTGAAAAATCCACCTTGATTCAAGAAAATCAAAGCTTAAAGAATGAAATTAACAAGCTGAAACCTATAGTAGATAAGTTCACCTTAAGTTCAAACAAACTAAATATGATTCTTGATAATCAAAAAGCTGTATATGATAAGGCTGGACTTGGCTATAACCCCTTGAAGAAACAAAAATTTCTGAAGAATATTTATGTAAATTATTCAAGTAACAAGTCTACAAATATTACTTGTTTCAAATATGGTAGAATAGGACATAAATCATACACATGCCTTATTAACAAATCTGCAAACACAACTATAAAGAAAATATGGATTCCAAAAGGAACCATTTTGACTAACCTAAAAGGACCCAAGAAAGCTTGGGTACCTAAGACAGAAACTTGACTTTTGCTTGCAGGTGTATCTAGCATCCCAAGGAGGAAACATGAAATGGTATCTTGACAGTGGATGCTCGAGATACATGACTGGTGATGAATCATAATTCATCACGCTTGATGCTAAGGATGGAGGGATGGTCACCTTTGGAGATAATGGCAAAGGAAAGATCATCGGGATAGGTAACATTGGTATCACTCCCTCTAAATACATTAAAAATATTTGTTAGTTAAAGGTTTAAAGCATAACTTACTTAGCATTAGTCAATTTTGTGATAAAGGGTATAAAGTTATTTTTGAATCATCTGTTTGCATTGTGACTAGTCCTATTAACGATGGCATTAAATTTATAGGACATAGGCATGGCAATGTTTATATGGTAGATTTGAATGATTTAGCCAAATTAGACATGCAATGCCTAGTATCCTTGAATGCTAAAGTTAATGAGACTAGTTGGCTGTGGCATCGTAGACTTGCACATATTAGCATGCATTCTCTTTCAAAATTAATTAAGAAAGAATTAGTTCTTGGTTTGCCAAAACTGAATTTTGAAAAGGATAGAATTTGTGATGCATGCCAATTAGGTAAACAAACTAGAGTTCTATTTAAATCCAAAAATATTGTTTCAACTTCTAGACCTTTAGAGCTCTTGCATATGGACTTATTTGGACCAACTAGAACCACTAGTCTAGGAGGAAAACGATATGGTTTTGTAATTATAGATGATTACTCTCGTTTTACTTGGGTTTTCTTTTTGGCACACAAAGATGAAACTTTTCATATTTTCACTAAATTTCACCAAAAAGTCACTAATGAAAAAGGATTTTCAATTCAAAATATTAGAAGTGATCATGGAACTGAATTTGAAAATCAAGACTTTGAAAATTTTTGTGATGAAAATGGAATTGGCCATAACTTCTCTGCTCCTAGGACACCCCAACAGAATGGGGTAGTTGAAAGGAAAAACAGAACCTTAGAAGAAATGGCCCGTACCATGCTTTGTGAAAGCAACCTTCCAAGATATTTTTGGGCGGAAGCAATTAACACAGCATGTTACATTTTAAATCGTGCTTTGATTAGACAATTTTTAAAGAAAACCCCCTATGAACTTTGGAAAGGAAGAAAACCAAATATTGCATATTTTCATATTTTTGGTTGCCGATGTTTTGTATTAAATAATGGCAAAGAAAGACTTGATAAATTTGATGCAAAATCAGATGAAGCAATCTTTCTAGGTTACTCCTCCACTAGTAAAGCATTTAGAGTTTTCAACAAAAGAACTTTAGTAGTTGAGGAGTCATACATGTTGTTTTTGATGAATCTAACGATCTTCCTTCAAGGAAGAATGAGGGTGTTGATGATGCAGATCCACTAATAGAAGGTATGAAGGAGATCTCTCTGAAAGATTCAGCAACTCCAGAAAACAAGGATCAAGAAGACAAACAAGATGAGAGAGGTGAAGAAATTCAAGAACAACCTCAAGGTACAAATGACCTACCCAAAGAATGGAGGTATGTTCACAACCACCCTAAGGAGTTAATTATTGATGATCCTATGCATGGGGTAAAAACCCGTTCTTCACTTAGAGATGTAGTTAATCATTGTGCTTTTGTATCTCATCTTGAACCTAAAACTTTTGAAGAAGCTGAAAATGATCATAATTGGATTAATGCAATGCAAAAGGAACTTAATCAATTTGAAAGAAATAATGTTTGGACCTTAGTATCAAGACCTAAAAATTATTCAATAATTGGCACAAAATGGGTCTTTAGAAACAAATTAGATGAGCATAAAAATATAATTAGAAATAAAGCAAGACTGGTTGCTAAGGGATATAATCAAGAAGAAGGAATTGATTTTGATGAAACCTTTGCACCTGTTGCTAGATTAGAAGCTATTAGACTTCTACTTGCATATGCTTGCTTTATGAAATTTAAATTATTTCAAATGGATGTTAAAAGTGCATTTTTAAATGGATATATTGCTGAAGAAGTATATGCAGAACAACCCTCTGGATTTCAAAATCATGCTTTTCCTAATCATGTCTTTAGATTAAATAAAGCTTTATATGGATTAAAACAAGCACCTAGAGCATGGTATGATAGGCTAAGCAAATTTCTACTAAATAATGGTTTTTCAAGAGGTAATGTAGATACAACCCTCTTTATTAAAAGAAATCAAAATGATATGCTAGTTATACAAATTTATGTTGATGACATAATTTTTGGGTCTACTAATGAATCCCTTTGTCAAGACTTTGCTAAGCTTATGCAGGGGGAGTTCGAGATGAGCATGATGGGAGAACTCACCTTCTTCCTCGGACTCCAAATCAAACAATCAAAAGAGGGAATCTCCATCACCCAAAGCAAGTACACCAAGGAACTACTCAAAAGATTTGGAATGGAGAACTGCAAACCAATTGGCACACCAATGAGTCCCTCATGTAAGCTTGACAAGGATGATGAAGGTAAATGTGTAGACTTAAAATACTATAGAGGTATGATTGGCTCATTATTATATTTAACTGCAAGTAGGTCTGATATCATATTTAGTGTTTGTTTATGTGCTAGATATCAATCTAATCCTAAAGAATCTCATTTGAATGCTGTTAAAAGAATCCTTAAATACTTAAATGGTACTCAAACTCTAGGGTTATGGTACTCTAAGGACTCACAAATTGATTTATTAGGATATTCAGATGCTGATTTTGCTGGATGTAAATTAGATAGAAAAAGCACAAGTGGAACCTGCCAATTTCTTGGAGATAACCTAATCTCATGGTTTAGCAAGAAACAAAATTCGGTGGCACTGTCTACGGCTGAGGCCGAATACATTGCAGCCGGAAGTTGTTGTGCTCAAATCTTGTGGATTAAGCAACAACTCGAAGAATTTGGAATCAAACTTAATGAAACTCCAATAAGATGTGATAACACAAGTGCCATAAATCTATCTAAAAATTCAATTCAACACTCAAGATCCAAATATATTGAAATAAGACATCATTTTATAAGAGAACATGTTCAAAACAAAAATATAATACTTGAATATGTTTGCACTGAAAATTAATTAGCTGATATCTTTACAAAGGCCCTTAGTGAGGATAGATTCTGTGAAATTAGGAGAAATCTAGGAATTCTTGATCCTTATGCCTAAATTTTTCTCAATTTCCAAGAATTGATGTCAAAAATTCTTAGAGCTCAATTTTCAACATCTATCCTGGTCCCAAAAGCTCAAGTTTATCATTCTAAAAACTTATCTTTGAGCAAAACTCTTTCTCCCAAAATTTTAAATTATTTTGGAATTTATTCACATTTTTTCTGAATTTCTGAACTTCATGAGTCGACCCCCATGAGTCAACTCAATGGCAAACTTGTTATTTCCTCAAACTTCCCACGGGCTCATTGTTTTTATATGGGATCCTGTTCGTGAGCCGACCCATCCTTTCATCTTCCTCCTTACAAAAGCCGACTTCTCCATTTTCATTTGCTCCAAATCTAAGGATCTAGCTCGAGGCACTTCTCCCTCCTTCTCTCCACCAAAAATCGCCACCTTGGAAAGGGATTTTTGTGCTTTCTCCCATTGTTTGGCACGGTTGGAGCATGCCCTAGCACTCCACCGTTCTTCCCAAATCCACCTCTTTTCTCCACCAAAATCCCTCTTCACTCTCTTGTGATCCTTCCTCCACTCATTCACTTGTTCCTCCAAGTCTCCTTGCCTGCTACTGTAGTGAATATGGCTCCGAAGATGAAGCTTCCCCAAAGAAGAAAGTCAGTCCGTGAGCTTGAAGAAAATGTCCGAAAGAAAAGGCAAGCTGCTCAGTCTTCCACTGCTCCCACTCCAGCTTCAGTATCTGCTCAAGGTCCCCCTCAATCCTCCCTAAGCCCCAGTAAGAATCCTCTATCTGATAGAAAAGTTGAAACCGGGAAGAATATAGATTTTCGGTTCTTTGAAAAAGAGGGTTTTACATTTGCAACCAAGATTAAAAATCAAGGATGGGGTTTCTACTGCTCCCTTAAGGAAGTCACCTATGTTGACCTAGTTAGAGAATTCTACCAGAATCTACATTATGGAAATGGGTCAGTGACTTCAACAGTCAAGGGTATTGATATTTGCTTGGATTCTAGTATATTGGGAGAAATACTTCATTTGCCTAGTAAGGGTTACTCTTATATGGAACTCCCAGTAAAAGAAGAGGGGATCAGTGTTATACTAGGGGGAACTTATTCAGGGAGTTTAAAGAAATTGGAAGCAAAGATTTTGTCCATTGAGATGAGGATCCTGCATCAGATGGTAACGAAGCTCTTCTTTCCTAGGAGTGGTAGGCATGATTTACTTTCCAGCAGAGATGTATGTATCATGTTTCATATCATCACTCAGACCCCCCTGAACCTCCCTACACTTATGATAGAGGCCATGAGAGAGACTTTGAACAGATCCAAGGCACACTTGCCTTTTGGTATGGCCCTTACTCGAGTATTTAGGAGGTTTGGAGTTAGCTGTGAGGGGGAGGCATCTACTAAGCTCTCTCATGTGGACACTTTCAACCAACACACCCTGCACCGAATGGGATTTACAAAGATGGATGGTGGTTGGATCAAGGGATCTGAGGAGAGAGCTGAGGAGAGAGCTGGGGAGAGAACTGAAGATAGAGCTGAAGACAGAGTTGAAGACAGAGTAGAAGAAGAAGGTCCATCATCTCCTATCCATGACTTCAGGGCAGCATCACCAAATATCCAGTTCATTCCTGATACAGAGGCTGGCCCTTCAGAGTTTACTAGGATGCCCATACCAGTGTATCAGCCAGAGAGCAAAGCACCTCAATCAGAGTTCAGACTGGCTGACGATCAGATCGAGCAGATATCACAGCGTGTGGCCTCTTTGCTATCTAGTCAGTGGAGCAGTACTACTTTTGCACCAGGAGCCACTTCTTCTGATCAGACCATGACTCCCCACATATCCACTGTGTTTCAGATGATATCAGATCAGTCCATCCGGATTCAGCAGCTTGAGGACACCATCTAGAGACTGACTGGCAGAGTTCTTGACTTGCAGGGGCAAGTCCTTGCTTTGGCCCATCCTCAGCCACAGGAGTCCACTATTGAGGTCACAGACCTCACTGTAGAGGCTGGCAGGCTCAGAGGAGCACTGGAGGGTGGATATGAGTTACTGAGGAAAGAGATCCGAGGATCGAGTGAGCATGCATCCACTCAGTTCACTGCTCTACTTCAGTCTGTTTTCAGAGCACTGAACGTACTTGATTCCATCAGACTCACCCTTTCTGTTCAGTCCTTAGCCTCTCAGCGTTCTCAGCCACCCAGTTCATCTCGCTCTCCTGCTCATGCCAGAGGCAGACGGGGTAGAGGACGCACTTCTGATCGAGATCCATCAGCTTCTCATCCCATATCTGATGACTCCGATCCATGATTTGTCTTGATCATTACTAGATCCTAGGTGTTAGTGTCTTGTTCTAGGATCTGTATTTTGGGGCCATGTATTGACAATTAGCTGGTTGACTTTTATATTATGAACTATGTATTGAAATAATTATGGTTTTATGGTATCATCTTTTACTTATATTTCTACCTTTTGTAATGATGTCGATCATATTTTGGTTATATATATTCTCCTTGTTGAAATATTGTCTTCTCTTTGTTGTTGTTTGCTGTTAATAATTGCTGTATTAAGGGGGAGCAAACATCTGTGATAAACTCTAAAGGGGGAGAAATTAAAGAATGTTTCAGAAAAAGGAGGAGTTAACCATGTTTGATGATGTCAAAAAGGGGGAAAAATTAAACAAAAAAAAAAAATCCATCAAAAGCAAAACCATAAATTATGAGCAATTAAAGAAAAAGCAATCAATCAAAAGCAAAACCATAAATTATGAGCAATTTAAAGAAAAAGCAACCCATCAAAAGTAAAACTACAAATTATGAGAAATTAATGAATGAATTGGAGAATTTAAAGAACAATATCAAAAGTACAATGCTAAGTACAATGCAAATAAGTAACTTTTAAATTACTTCTTTACATATGCTCTGATTTGCTTTAAAAATTTAAATATGCTCTGATATACTTCAAAATTCCAACTTGCTCTGATACATCTTTTGAAATTTTATTTACCTTGATACATCTTAAGAAATTTAACTTACTCTGATACATCTTAAAATTTTTAACTTGCTCTGATACATAGTAAAATTTTTTTTCTGATAACATTGTAAAATTATTTTTCTTGCTCCGATACATTGCAAAATTTATTTTTCTCTTGCTCTGATACATCTTAAACTCAAAATGATCTAATACACTTTCCAAATCAACTCTTAAACATGCTTTGGCACACATAATTATTTTTTTTATCAAAAGCAATTAAAGCACATAATTATTTTTTGCTCTGATGCTAAAACTAAAATCAAATGAGAATGAGCAAATTTTCAAAATACAGCTTGATCTGATAACAAAAACAAGTTTTCTGCTCTAACACCAAAATCACATAATCCAATGAGCATATCTTCAAATCTTTAAGCAAATGGGCAAACTATTCTTGCATATGACCATTTATATCACATGCCAAAAGAATCATACTCTTTTCAAGCATATAAATCTATAATGCATTCACATAAATGCTTTTGTTCAAGTATTTTGTCATCATCAAAAATGGGGAGATTGTTGCTCCTAGATTGATTTTGATGATTACAAAGCAGATTGAAGGGATACAAATATTTTTATTTGAAAAAGTCTTTGTGCTCTTCAGGGACAAAATCATAATTTTACTAAAATCCTGATTTGATAGTATCATTTGGTAGAACAAATGATTTGTAATCTATTGGTGAAAATTTCATTATTTTTGGACTTATATTTTTGAAGTTATGAATGTTTGAAGTGCATGAGTCGACTCATGAGTCAACTCATGGCACAATGAGCTGCTTGGCATGCTAAAATTTCCCTTGGCATGCTGTTTTTTTTTGGCTTGGCATGACCTGTGAGTCGACTCATGAGTCGACCCACAAGGCATGAGTCGACTCATGAGTCGACTTCTGCTGTTTTGGGCCAAAATATCCAGAAACCCAAATCTCTGGTCTTTGCAACAGAGGTCGACTCATGAGTCGACCCCTGAAGCATGAGTCGACTCATGAGTCGACCCCTGCGACGGGAATTGTCCGCAACGGCTAGTTTTTTGCCCGTTTTAGTTGCCTTTAATGCTCACTTTAAATGCTCTAACGGCTCTTTTTCTGCCTAAAATATTTTTCCTTGTTTCTTAAAGCTATAAAAGGTTTCAAAAGGTGAAAAACAAAAAGGGGATCCACAATATACACGAGAGATACAAGAGATCTACAATATACACAAGAGACATACGAGAGGTTTTGAAAGAGAAAAGCAAGAGCGTTCAAAAGGGCATTCAAGAGCATTCAAAGAGAAGGTTTTTCAAGCCAACTTTTCAACCTTGATCAAGAGCTCTTTCAAAGCCTTCAAGAAGCCTTCAATCAAAGCTCACCTATTCCTCAAGCATTCATTCAACTCTTCATCCACCTTGAGAAAATCCAAAAGGGGATTCTTCATTTGAGTAAAGTATATTTAATATTATATTCGCTCATTTAAGGAGCTATTCTTGTACTTATTTATGCTCTAAACTGTCTTACTCTTTGTGAGTAATTGTTCTTGTTTTTGGAGGGTTTCCAAAACAAGGGAAGGTTGATCCGAACCTGAAATCGGAGTGTATTGGGTTGGCTTGTACCCGGAAAACAAATGGACTAGCTTGGGATAGCTAGTGTCGGAGGTTCCGACGTTTGTATTCGGGTTGAATACAAGTATAGTGGATTGGAATTCTCAAGTAGGAGCTTGGGGAGTGGATGTAGGTGCAAGGTTGGCACCGAACCACTATAAATCCTTGTGTTTGTGGTGTACTTTATTGTTTCTCTTTATTTCTTTATTATATCCTTGCATTCTTGCTTTAGGTAATTAATCTTGAACTAAAGTCTTTCTCCTCATTCATCAAGCTTTTAACAAATACTTTTCATAAGTAATTAGTTAAGCTTAAATTTTTTAAAACCCAATTCACCCCCCCTCTTGGGTTGCATAGCTGGGCAACAGGATCCATCCAGCTTAGTTCATGACCGACCTAGAAAATGTGAAGTACTTCAACACTGAATCTATCCAACTGCTTAATCAGGACCTTCTGATTTAACTCTGAGAATCCTGATGTGGCGAGATGCGACGAAGTGTCAGTCTGGATATTTTCTGACCTTGAGATTTGAAAGACTTCAAGCTTATCAAAGTTTTTAGATAACTCCTTTACATTCTATAAATATCGAGTCATTATGGAATCTTTGGCCTCAAATTGACCTCAAACTTGTCCGACGATAAGCTGTGAGTCAGTAAAAATCTTTAGCTTTTTAACTCCAAATTCTTTTACCACTTTCAGACCCGTAGTCAAGGCTTCATATTCAATCCCATTATTGAAAGTGTTGAAACTAAATTTTAGGGCTTGCTCGGTTATAAACCCTTTAGGACTGGCTAAAATTAGACCAGCACCACTATTCTGGGAATTCGATGCTCTGTCCACATGCAGAACCCAGAATGAATCATTTTCAAGATTTTTTAAAATTGATCCATCATCAAAAATGATGCATTTCCTAATAAAATCAACTAGTATCTGACCTTTGACTACAGTTTGAAGTTGAAATTGAATATCAAATTCACTGAGTTCAATGATCCATTCCACAATCTAACTTGAAGTGTCAACCCACTGGAGTATCGATCTAAGCGGTTGATCTGTTAACACTATAATAGTATGAGCTTGAAAATAAGGCCTAAGTCTCCAAGCCACTATGATTAAAGCATATATCATCTTTTTAGCCTTTTGGTATCAGGTCTTAGCATCCCACAGTAATCTGCTTGTATAATAGATAGGCCTTTGGATATCCATTTCTTTCTGGATAAGAATCGAGCTGACAGTATAGAGTGAGACAGATGTATACATATATAACTCCTCACCTTCAACTGGTTTCAAAAGAAGAGGTGGAGAGCCAAGATATTTCTTAAGATCTTCAAAGGTAGTCTGGCATTCTTTCGTCCTATAGAAATTTTTGATATTCCTTAATATTTTGAAGAATGGAAGGTATCTTTCAACCGACCTGAAAATAAATCAGCTAAGGGCTGCTACTTGTCCGGTAAGCTGCTAGATTTCTCTGACAAAAGTTGGACACTTCATCTCCAATAGGGCACGAATCTCATCAAAATTTTCTTCTATTCCTCTTTGATTTATAATAAAACTAAAAAATTTGCTCGAGATCACTCCAAAGGCACATTTGTTTGGACTAAGTTTCATTTGGTGCTTCTCGAGCTCTCCAAATGCTTTCTCCAGGTCGGTAATATACTGGTCCTCCTCAATACTTTTTACTAGTATATCATCAACATAGACCTCCATATTATGGTCAATTTAATACTTGAAGATTTTGTTGATAAGATGCTAGTATGTAGTACTTGCATTTTTAAAATCAAAAGATATTATTTTATAACAACACAAACCTCTTTCAATGATGAAGATTATATTTTCTTCATCTTCTGCAGCCATTTTGATCTAATTATAGTCTGAAAAAGCATCCATAAAGTTGAAGAGTTTATGATCCGACGTGGCATCCACTAGCTGATCAATCTTTGATAAAAAAAATTATCTTTCAGATAAATTTTATTGACAATGCATATCCTCCATTTATCATTGGCCTTTTTAACCATAACAATATTGGTTATCCATTTCGGATAATGAGCCTCTCTGACAAATCTGGCCTTCAGAAGCTTATAACTTCCTCATCAATGACCTTTTGTCTTTCTGGAGTGAAATTTCTTTTCTTTTGTTGAACTGACCTGAAATTTAGATTCATATTCAGTTTATGAATAATCACGTTGGTAGGAATGTCAGGCATATCAGAAGTTGATCAGACAAAAATATCGGTATTTGCTCGTAGGAACTTGATTATGTTATCCCTCAAATCAGATTTGAGATTTATACCGATCTGAACTATTTTTTTTGGGTCATCTCCCAAAGAAATAATTTTAAGTTTTTCTGCTGGTTCAGCTCAAACTTTTTCAAACTCATTTAGTGGATCTGGTACATCGACTGGCATATTTTCTATAAGCTGCTTCACTTTAGAGGCAATCACAAGATATTGCCGAGCTACTACCTGGTCACCATGCATTTCATCAATTTCTCTCTTAATCGAAAATCACACCAATAGATGGTAAGTAGAGACAATAGCTTTAAGGGTATCGAGACCAGATTGGCCAAGGATAGCATTATAAGCAGACAAAATTTTAACCACTAAAAAGATGAGCTATACTATCGATTGCTTTGGTACTTGTCCTACCATGGCTGGTAGAGTGATTTCTCCTTCAACAGTCATCGGATCTCTTGAAAATCTGACGAGCAGAGTACCAACTCACCTCAGTTAGATTGTCATATTCATTTTTAAGAATGCATCGTAAAATAACACATCGACAGAGTTTCCATTGTCAATTAAAATTTTTTACATTATACTTTGCTATTGTCATAGAAACGACAACAGTATTATTATGAAGGGTCTGAATCCCCTTTACATCATTTTCAAAAAAAAAAATAACTTTTTCCATCTTCTGTCTTTTGATGGAGGGATTGTCAGCCTTCTATAGTGGTCTAGATATCATGTTGATGACTCTAATGGTTGGCTGATTATGATCTTTAAAGGTGCCTTCTGACAAAGGCCAGTATTCAATAGCTTTAGACGGCCTAACATATTTATTGAGGTAGCCTCGGTGCACCAAGACTTCAATCTCATCACACAGTTGCTCGTATTCCTTGGTATCATGGTTAGGGTCCCGGTAGAAGCAACAGTACTTCCTTTTGTCCCTTTTCTCTAATAAAACTTTCGTGGGATCAGGCTTTTAAAGATATCCTTTTTTTTCTATCTCCATTAAAATCTATGCTCGGGGGGCGGACAAAGGGGTATAGGAGTCGAAACATCGAGTTGGACTTCTTGACCTCAGATTTTTTCAAGGGGGATCATGGCCTTTATTCTGGAGAGTTTCATCATTCTCCCTTGACCTTTTCTTCCCATTTTTATCTATTTTTACCTATCTCATGATGGCTTCTTCTTCCTTGGCCTGAGCATACTTCCGTACTCAATCAAATATTTCATCATAATTGCTTAAAAAAATTTTATTTAGGAAGAAAATCAGACGGTTGCTTTGGAGTCTCCTCTTCAAGGCGAACATAGCTACAACCTCATTAAAATTCTTTACTTCAAGAGTAACCGCGTGTTGAAGTGAGCTATATACTTTTAGAAGTCTTCTCCCTCCTATTGCTGAACAGAGAATAAGCTATCCATATGCCTCAAATGGAGATGATTAGTACCAAAATAAGTGACAAACAACCTCCTAAGTTGTTCAAAAAAAAAAGATGGGTCTAGAAAACTACACCCTCACTATCTTCTTGAGGGTAACAGGAAAAGAAATGCACGGTAGGGCATCAAAATTCCCTTGCAAGACCATAAGGGCCCTATAACTCTCAATATGATCCATTGAATCAGTAGAGCCATCAAAAGACTCGATAGTGGACATCTTGAACCGATTTAAGATCGATTTATTTAGAATTTTATTAGAAAAAAAAGATCGAAGGTTGAAACCATCTTTATTCTGAGATTGACCTCCTACCTAGATCTCTAGCTCGTGCTTCTCAAGATCCTAGATCTTGTGCTCCAGATCACCCACTCTGAATTTTTGCAGTGTCAGGGGTGGATTCACCGTCAGCCTTATCATCAATGTGGTATTCATTTTGATGGGCTAGCTGATTACTGTACTGAGATACAGCCTTTAGAGGAGGAGCTTCTTTTTAGTGTCGCTCCTCTCTTTCTTTTGAAGCTATTGGACAGCTGCTATCAGAGTTTGAACTTATTGAATAAAAAGATTGAATTGTTGAAGATCAACGGTAACTGATTGCTGTTGTTGCGCCTCTGATATCTCTTCTGGAGAGGATGGAGAGGGTTGCTATGCTCACGATTTAACCATCTTTTCCATAAAAAAAATCAAGCCCTTCTTCTAGAATTAATCTATTACTGCGATGCTCAAAATATGGAACAAAGGAGGATCAAATGAGGTCGGGCTAGAGTGGCTGTAGTGATCTGAACCAAATCTTCTTCAAAAAATTTATAAATAAATCAAAAAATCAGATGAAGATCCTTCAGTTCTTAACCCTTCGATGCTTAAGTTAGCTTTGAGCCTGATAACAGAGGTGGAAAAGAGTGGTAGAATAAGAGAATTTGAATAAAACTAGAGAGTTTGGACTAGGTAGGAGCTAAAGCTCTCGTTTGAGAACTGGCAAAGTTCTCTACTGACAGAGTCTCCCTTATTTTCAAAGATGTAAATTTACCGATGGAGGATCCCTGATCTTCTATTTATAGAGGGGCTGATAAGATTATTACAGAGTTTATTAGACCATTAAAGAAGTTTGTTAGATGATTAGAGCTAACTGTAAGCGAGCTAAAAGATAACCGTAAGTATTAATTGGGAATGAGGTCATATTGGATTGTATTTGCCAATTTTATATGAGATCATGGCCAGCTATGGCCTAGTTGTAGAGATTGTGGTGGACTCTCGTAAGATAGCCACCACTGCTAATATAGTAGTTTACCTCGATAAATGAATGGAGTGAAATAGAAACATTATTATCAGTTCAAATCTATCATCTCAAATATAAGGGGCGCCATGATTCAGGTTGGTAAATACCTAACCTCGATATTCACTTATCAGCAAATTAATACATCGTAATTTGGTACTTTGAGATTGATGATTTCTTGATCTCATGTGATGATGCCACATAGTTTAATATTGGTTTATTGCACCAACAAGTTCTTGTCAACTTTGTGTAAAACATATATAATCGAAAATTGATATATGACCAAAAGAAAGAGGCCATGAACAGATCAATATTATTAGTTCAGGCTCAATAGAAGTTATTAGATATATTAATGAGGATACATAACCTAGGGAATTCTCAAAAAGAAGGAAAAAACTCATATAAATTCTTGAAATTCATTGATATATTTATAGTACAATAATATTATTCATGACATAAGGTCTAACATTTATTCATAAAACATAAAGGGAATTCCAAAGTTATGGATTCAACCATAGATTAACTAGTCATTTTGACATAAATTTAAGTCTAAACCATAGTAATACAATTTGAACCAACCATCTTAAGTGACATAATGATCACCAAGGAAGAAAAAGGATAAACCACCTTGTTGGAATTCCTTTAGAAAATGTCTAGCACTACCCTTTATTATGTTTTAATAGGTCATCAAGGTAGCATCCAAATCTAATCAGCATGAATATGAACTGTAATTGATAAATCTTTATTTATCATATTTTATGAGATACAAAACATCTAAGATAGAAGTAAAAATATTTGTTTAGCAACATTTTCTATTGGTGAATTCTCCTGGACATGAAAATCAACTATTTTGCTTTCTAACTATTGGGGTCGATAGTTCAAAACTATAGAAATTGCAATAAAACATAAGAAGTAAAATAGACAATAATAAAATAAAGGATGATGATATGTTTTCTCTTTGATCGGGTTTTTGGATAGACAGCATAGCAAGTTGGACACATAGATCACCAATTCAAGTGTACTACATAACTAGTTAGAGATGACTATGCAATTGGACTAAAATTACTGGCAATCACCCAAATTAAAGTGGCAAAGATTGTGATAATAAATTTATGATGTGGTCCTCATGCATTCACCTTTTTGCTCAAAATAATATGTGCCATAATATGAACGATACAAGAAATTTAACAAAAAAAAAGAGTGCAAGAAAACATACACCATCTTTTTTTTAGGTAAGGTGGTCACTCATACAATTCTAGTGTGAATGCAATCCAAAAGATCAGAAAGAAAGATGTCCTGGACAAACAATGACAAAAGATAAACATCAATCCAAACTCTACAAAAGTGATGAAAAACAAATGAGGCTACCCAGTCCGCCGGATTTTTCATCTCATGATAAGTATGGTGAATCACGTGAGAAGGGCACCCCCAGAGTAAACATTGGATGTCACACACTAGAGGATCGATAAGAGGTAGCTATACGGACCCAAATCTCCTGAAGCTAAATCACCACTGTAATCTAGTCCCACTCCACCACCAACTGGTCGGCCCCAAGGACCATCCTCGCATGCATAATACCTTCCTAGACCGCCCTCAGTGCTGTAATGGACATGTAGTCTCCACAAGTCGGACACCCCCAATCGTAATAAACCAAGAGTCGGGCCCATAGATCATAAATCTAGTACCACATCTTTTGTCAACGACGCTACCATCAAAGTTGACCTTCATAAAAGTCAGAGGTAGGGGCTCCCAGAAAAAGAAGACCCTCCTTCGCGCTCTATGAGGAAGAAAGGAGTTTCAAGTATCCCGAGTCCCTAGAGTCAAATCAGACAGTGAAATCTCCATAATCTCTATGGTCTAGGCCATGGCTCTCTCAAAAACCAATTTCATCGACTACCAGCTTGCCTCAAAGACTTCCGCATTATGGGCAAGCCAAATATGATAAACAATATAAGCTATCATGATGCCCATAAGTGTAGTGGCCTTAACCTCCATGCTCCATTGATCTCAAGGCCTCCAAAATGAACTAGACAAGCACTCTCCCAAATCGACCTGGATAGGGGGGTGACAAAACACTACGCGCGACATGCCCTGGGGCACAAAAAAAGCATATGCTCCAGGGTCTCATCCTCCAAACCACAATAAGGGTAGAAAGTTGGAATGTCCATCCCTTGGGCCCTCAGCAATACTCTGGTAGGTACTGACTCCAAGTGACCTTTCAAAGAAATAGACTCACCACAGGATAGATCCAGAGCCTCCACATCTAGGCACCATCCATCATCCTCGTCGGCTCACCCTAGTAGATCTCATAGAGCTCTCAGGTCATTGCCTTAGAGATGCATGAAGTTCGCCAAGCCCTGACATCCGATCCCTCCTGGATGGAGATCGTCAGAGACATCACCCTCTTCGCCAGCTGATCACTAAAGAGCCTAGCAACCAGCTGTGCATTTCAGCTCCTCCTCCGTGGGAAAAGTTTACACATCCATGCCCTATCACCAATCTCCATGCTGATGAAGGTCCGCCACCAACACAAAGGGAGCTCGGATAGCCATAGATCCTTAGGGGGTTAATTGATTGCCTGTCCCCCAAAAATCACATCATTTGTGCTAGAACATCAGGAGCATGATGATAAATCTCCTTCCATATACATAAGCTGCTCCAACTAATATGAATATCATCCATCTAGCCCTATGTACCATGTCTGGCACACATCATCGCACTCCAGAGACTATCATATTGAAGCAGAAATCTCACAGCATGCCAGGCAATTGGAGCCTCGCATCGGATCAAAGCAACTGAACACCCATCCCTCCATTGATTGGGAGGCATACCACATCCCAAGCCACAAGATGAACTCCTGCCCCCTCGGGTGAGATCCCTAGAGAAAACTCCTAAACTACTGCTCAAGCCTCACCAAAAGGATCTTTGATGCAATAGTATGAGATAGAAGATATACAGAAATAGCACTAAGGATAGACCTAATCAAGATAACTCTGGCCATCATCAACAGCAATCTGGACTGTCAACCCTCCAAATACCTACGAATAGACTCCTATCTCACAAAGAAGAGGAAAAAAACTTATGAAATATTACAATTGATCATTCTAATGCAGTTATGTATAATTAGTTCATTTTAATGGGTGGGCCATGGTGCAACAATAATGCTACTCCATTATGACGCAATGTCAAGGGTTTGAAACATAAAAAAAGTCTATTTGCACATGAGTTATATTTAGTTCATCTTAATTAAAGGGTGGATCTTGGCACAATGGTAAGACTACTCCATTGTGACCTGGTGAAAGAAACCGACAGGCATTTCAAACATTCTTTTTAAATTTTTTTTAGCAGAATATGCAAAATTAAATAATTTAATCTAATAAGCATGCTTTAGATTAGATCTAAAAACACCTATCCTAGGATCTATAACATGATATAATGCATATATAAGATCTGAAAATAAAAATCTGCATGCATGATCATATCAAACATGTGCTAGATCTAATCTATGATAAATATGAGTTCAAAACTCATCACCTGAGCGTGGTAGCAGATCATCGCAACTGAATATTATGCATTTGAGGTCTGCTGGTCGCTCACAGCCGCATAGGGTGTCCGACCTCTATGGATCATTTACTTGAAGTTCTATGCTGATCGATCTCTCCGAAAGTGCTAGCTCACGTGTAGATCCTGTTGATGGCTGATCAGCACCTCTCTTCAGATCTCTCGGACTCTTCCAAAATTGAAGAAGGAACACGAAGGAGGATGTGGTGATGGACGGAGGGAGGAGAACTCACTTCTCTCTTTTTGATTTTTCATCATCCAAAATTTTAGATCAGATCTAGGTCACTCACCCAAGAAGAGATGGATCTCCTCTAAGCACACACGCCAAAGCCAAGCTTCCCACCCCCAGACCTCATGCCTCCACACTCAAATTTCTCTCGGTGATTCCCTTTTTTCACACACAAAACCAACCCCTTCTTAAGGGTGGCGTCCAACTACTTTGGATAAGAGGATAAGGATAAGGTTGGTATAGTTATAATCAAATTTAAACTAAGTTCTATCCTTATCATAAGTCAAATTCAAATCGAATTTGAACCAAACTTAATCCTATCCATTTGTGCATTAAGAAGGGCTGAATATTATCTTTGGGCATGAGGAATAATTCATGCAAATCTGAATTCGTGTGAAGAAAAGCTAGGCATGGATAAGGTAGGGCGCAAGGGGAGAAGGTCCAATCTGATTGGACTCTAGGTTTATCCAATTAGATCTTCATTCTAATTAAATTAGGTTACACCCAATTAGATAACTGAACTTAATTAAATTAAAAATATAATTATCTTAATTAAATTTTAATCTAATCAAGAATTAATCGAGCTGAAGTCCTAATCAAATTAAGAATCGAACATCCTTAGCGATTAGATCATCTCATAACCTAATAAGGTCAAATCTAATTGAATCTAATTCAATTAGATTTGATCTAAATCTTATTGCTCCATCTAATTGAACTAATCAACAATCTATTGCTAATTAATCTTCCTATAATTTACTAACCATTAGTGAATTAATTTATCATAATTTTTACATAAGATTAATCATCAATCGAATTGACAATTATACCCTTGAACGATTTTCAATCATTGATCAGCCACTTGACCAGACAGTAACTTCTTTTGAGTGTGATCCCATAGATTCGAACTTAAGTCGGTAGTGTTGGGTATAAAATAACCCCAGCCAAAGTTTGTAAAAGGCCGACCCTTCCAGGGCTCTTCCGGCTTCCAACCTTGTGTGGCATTTTTCTGAACTCCCCCGACCATCTGAGCTTCCATAATACCATTCGGACTTCTCCGATAATGAGCTCTTTCATTCATCTATCGGGCTGCTCCAAGCACTTTCCGAGCTTCACTATAAGCCGATTTTCTACAGTGATCGACTATTCTCCGAATCTCTTTCAGACTTCTTCCGGCTACGGACAACTTCACTCCGAACTTCTTTCGGACTTCATCAATGTCCGAGCTTCTCTGACAGTAAGATTTCTACAGTAACCAGACTCCATTCAATTTTTTACGATGGTCGACCGCCTTCCGAATTTCATCCGAGCTCCTACAAGAGCCGGATCTCAGCCAAACTTCTACAATGGATGGATCACAGACGAACTTCTACAACAGGACAGACTCCATTAGTCGGGTCTCTACTCTGAGCTTCTACAATAAGCGAACTTCATCTAGACTCCTACGAGAGTCGGACTCCATCCGAACTTCTACAACAGAATTGAATCCCGGACTCCTCCAACGTTCGACCTTTCACAGTGTCCTCAAGACTCCTCCAGTGGATGAACCTCCATAACGCCATCCTAACTCCGCTGTCGGTCAACCCTCTGTCGAATTCTTCATGAAACCAGACTTCTCCAATAGAAAGTCTCCGTCCAAGCTTCTACAGTAGATGACTTCCACCTGCAGCATCAGCGCTCTAGGTACCCGATAACAGTGGACTCATCAGCAACCTCAAAAATATTCGAGCCTCTCTTAGATTGTAGAGACAGAGAGCCATTCTGCTCCATCAGACGTCCCAGTCGAGCTTCAGCCGTCAGACCCGAACTCTCTGGCAAGTCACGACAATGGCCACTACCCCATTCCACTCTCTATAACAGATTCCACGTGGCCCCACTACTTTCTGACAAGTCACAACAACAGACACCACTCCACTCTCCATAACAAACTCCACGTGGCCCTGAATGGCCCCCTGACGCCACTACTCTCCGTAACAAACTCTGCGTGGCCCCGAATGGCCCACTACCAAGCGTTCTTCGTCTATAAAAAGGAACCCCCAGATACGTTCTTCTCTAAGCTAAAAACTTCATCTCGAAACTCTGCTAAAATTTTATTTGAGTGCTCCATTTCTGTTGAGGCAGAGTACTGACTTGAGCATCGGAGGGTCTTGCCGGAACACCCCCAACTCTGGTTTAAATTTCTCTTGCAGGTCTCGACGACGGACGTGATCCCCTCGACTCCAGCTTCTCCGGCGTCGGCGAAATTCTGCACCAACAGGTAGTATAGAAATAATTTTCTATACCAATTGAAGTGATCATCCAGCAATGGTACTTGATGTTCGAATAGGTCGAATAATTACAAAGCAATATTCAAAAACTCTAGACTATGGTTATCATATAATTCATCCCTTTGACCCTCAGTGCTTAGGATGACTCAGAGTTAAACTGTCAACTCTTAATCAATATATCCATAATATATTTTAACCTCATAAATTCTGTGACTCCTCACAAGGACTGTCCTGATCAAGATTTTGCCAAATTTTGAAATACAATGTAGCACTAATTCTTGAAATCAGGAGTGGTCAATCTCATCTTGACTCACACACCAACTTCGCAAGTACTTGACTGTGCTCATAAATCTTTTATCACTGAATTAAAAATTCAGATAGTCCGACATCAAAGCATAGTGAATTGCTTGCAAGTCACCATAGCGATCTCAGATCAGAAAGATACTTATACTCATATCCTTCATGAGCTACTCTTGACAAAGAATACTCCACAGTTGAATCACATTCAATAAGATGTACCCTATATCTCACCTGTATGCGATACCAGTATCTCTACACTCCTTGGTTAAGAGGATAACCAACCCATATGGTATACAATAATCTACACCTGATATAGTTATCATTCTAATAATAGCATATCATTTGATCGCAAACATGTTTAAAGACTAAACGATAAATTTTTTTTTATCGATCAAAATAGTCCTAAGGACTTTATCATAACACAAGAGTTCAAAAAGAAGATGTACACTTTATAATGAAAAAGTCAAATAACTTTTATTAATAAACAATTCATATACAACTTACATACATGAGCACAATCGTCAACAGACTGATGATTGACTTTGAGATATAATTTTCAACATTTGGATATCATGAATTTGAAATATAAAAATAGCCTCTTTATATGGAGATAAAGCTACATACATTAGACCCTCTCTTGACCTTGCAACAATAGAAGCCCCGCACATGAGGATATCATCTTTTATATTTGTTAGTTATAATTGATGATTCATAGATAATATTGACCATCTTATTTTTGTAGACTTATCATCTCCCCTAGCTACAGATGGAATATCTTCTTTACTAATCAATTACAATGGACTTCATATTGGAAGCAATGTATTTCTTAAAAGCTTTTTAGCATATTGAACATACTATATATTTTGAGATATTTTATGGCTACTTCTTCTACACATGGTCAAAAATAGTAAGAGTTTTGTGTTAAATGTATGCCTTTAAACTAGAAAATAGCCTTCAAGTTTCACTATTGGGTATGTAGAATGACTTAGTAAGCTATTATATACTGCATAGGAAGAACTGGATCATTCTTGACACTTGAAAGTTGTTTGTTGCTATAGTTAAGGTTGGCCATCATACGCATATAGCTGCCATTTTGCACAATGCCAATAACAGATTAGGATGGCTATATTTTCATAGTCATCAGAGTACTTGAGTTTGCATTGGCAAATTACATCTTGAACCTTCAATGACATGACACATCTCTTGCAAACCAATATTGGAAATGAAGATGCTAATCTCATATGTACAACATGCAAGTGGTCTCTTGACTTACGAGCATGACTATCCGCTATAATTTTGGTTCAGTGATTAGGATCAATCCATTTATCAACAATGATAACCTAGATTTCATCCTTGACAGGAAGCATCCTAGTTTATTGTACCTTGTCATGAGTAGGAGCATTGATTGTTCTAACAAGGAATACACCTATAATATTATATATATATTATAATAGAGATACACAAGACACAAGAATATTAGTACCAAGCAATGATTTAATAAAATTAATTTTATATTATAATTATTATTTATTTTAAATAGAATAAAGCATTATTCAAAATTAATTTTGTGCATGTCATATAATCCAAGATTTTGATGGACTACAAAATTGATTGACCATGGGTTTGACGGTGCTATTTTTTTCAATGGTCAATCAAGAATAAAGGAAACTGGAGAGATTGATTGCAGAAACAATTGCTTAGATGAAGGGATATTTTACTATCCATTCTATCTACTAGGGATTAGCATACTTATACATCTTTATATATTGGGTGGTTGGTCCATCTTATTTCATTATGACCATTCATACCCATTGGGTAAGATGGAACATGGTATATTGAAAACCCAAGTTGATGTCGAGGTTGAAGCAAAATTCAGTGCAGGGGTAAAATGATAATTTTAAAATTTTTTCAAAATCACTATTTTACAGTGAAAATTATTAATTAATCTAATTAATTAACAAAAATTTATCCTACACTAGGATCTAAATATGATATATAGCATGCATGCATTTAAATTTGAAATTCGAATTTGAACAGTAAACACTTTACTGTAATGTGTTCAGAACACAATACCTTTGTGCGGGTAGTAGATCGCCATAATTTGATCACCGTCGGGAGAGTCTGATCATCGTGATGCAGTCACACAGCGTGTCTGACCTCTGCGGATCATCCACACCAAGCTTTCGATCTGATCGACTCCTCACGAGTGCTAGCTCGTTGTAGAGCCCTTTCGACGGCCGATGCTGATCGAACTCCTTCGATCGATGTCTATCGATTCTTCAGATGCTTCGAATCATCAGCAAACATGCTTGAGAGGATGTTGAAGATCTTCCTAAAATTTGGTGGGCTCACAAACACCTTCTCACTTTCCGAACTCCAGGCTGAAATCCTGAAGAACTCACTGAAACCCTGCGCACACTTTTTCTTTCTTTTCTTTCTTTTTCTCTCGGAAGGATATAGACCTTCACCTTGCACACAAGGATTCCTCACGCCCAAATTTTCTGTCAAAAATTTTCTTTTACACGCCCCACTCTTCTCCTCCTTTTAAAACAATGTCAAACGTCTTATCCACGTGAGAGGATAAAGATGAGTAATTGCACATTTGAATTCAAATCAAATTTTGAATTCAAATGGAAACCAATTTATTCCTATCCACTAAGGGCATGAGAAGAGGAGGGTGTGGCTTAATTTGTACATGAGTGATTTCATGAGAAATATTTTCTCGTGTAATAAATGGGGCATTAAAAGAGGATAAGGTCAAGGCGCTAAGATTGGTTGTTCAATCAAATTCAAACTTTATTTTGAATTTGAATGGCCAACCAATCATCCTTATCCACTCATTTGGTGCATTAAAGTAGGGCGTGAGGAGGGCTTTGCATGAGAATTTCCTTCTCGTGAATTCAAATGGGCACAGTGGAAGTGAGGTGGCGCAGGGAGAATGGGTCAAGATGGTTTCATTATTTAAACCAACCTAATTGAACCAAATAAGTTAGGCCCAATTAGACTAATTTAAATCCAACTAAATTAGGCTTAATTAGGCTCAATAAAATTTTAATCAAATCAGAAATTGATTAAGTCCAACCCCTGATCAAATCAGGGACCAAACTATCTCGACGATTAGGTCAACTCTTAACCTAATCGAGTCAAACCCAACTGAATCCAATTCAATTGGACTTGATTCAAAAATAATTACTCAATCAAATTGAGTTAATTAGTGATCAAATCACTAATTAAACCTCTCATAAATATTGAGTCCAAATCCGATGGGTAATCGGGCATCAGAATTCATCGATATGTAACCCTGATCAAAGAGTCCCAAACCAGTGGGACTCTTGACCCCGATACCCAAAATGTATAGGACTCGTGATCAGAGAATCCTGATTGTCGATCACAGAGTCTCAGACACGTAGGACTCATAGTCCACGAGCATTAGGACTCTTCATCATCCATCAGATCAGATAAGAACCTCTAATGTATGTGACCCCGCAGGTTCGAACCTAAGCCGGTAGCACAGGAACCAATTTTTGTACTAATCGAAGTGACCATCTAGCAATAGTATCCGATGATCGGATAGGTCGAATAATCGCAATCGCAACACTCAAAACCTACGTGAATATGGTTACTGTATAATTCATCCTTTTGATCTTTGTGTTTAGGACGACTCAGGGTTAAACTGTCAACCCTGATAGATCATCCGAATCATGCTCAACTCAAACAGTCCTGTGTCTCCTCACAAGGACTATCCTGGCCAAAGTTTTGCTAAATTGAAACACGACTGTATACAGCTCCTAAACTGGAGTGGTCAATCCCATCTTGACACACGCACCGACAAGTCAAGTACTTGACTACATCCAGCAACCTTCCATCACTAAATTAAAAATTCAGGTAATCCATTGCCTAAGTGCAGTGAGTTGCTTGCAAGTCACCGTGGCGGTCTCAGGTCGGAGGGACATTTATACCCATATTCCATCGGAGCAAATCTTGACAGCAGAAATAGCTTCAGAGTCGGTCACGTTCAGTGCAGATGTACCCTTACATCTCACCTGTATGCCATACCAGTATCTCCACACTCATTGGTTAAGAGGACAACTAATCTATATGGCACACAACGACCTATGCTTGATAAACGTTGTCATCCTTGGTAACAACGTATCATTTGATCGCGAATAGATTTAAGGACTAAACGACAAATCCTCCTTTGTCGAGTCTAAATAGTTCTAAGGACTTCACCACAACATAGGAGTCCATTAGAAGATGAAACATTTTGTGATGAAAAATACCAAAATATTTTTTATTAATTCATAATTCATGTACATATACAAAAAATGAGCACAACCATCAACAGACTGACGATTGACTTTGGGATACTATTCTCAACAATCTTTCACTTGGCCTAAAGTCAATCGGTGCAGTATCTAATACCCATCTTCGACTTGTAGTCGTCAAACTCCTTCACCGTAATGACTTTAGTGAATGGGTCAGTCAGGTTCTCCTTTCCGTCGATCTTCTAAAGGTCGACGTCACCTCGATTCAAAATTTTTCGAATGAGATGGTAGCAGCGCAGAATATGCTTCGTCCGCTGGTGTGCCTTGGGTTCCTTCGCCTGATCAATGGCTCCAGAGCTGTCACAGTAGAGCAGAACTAGACCAACAAAGGAGGGTGCTACTCCGAGCTCGGTGATGAATTTTCTCAGCCACACCACTTCTTTGGCAGCATCTGATGCAGCGACATACTCCACCTCACAAACTGAATCAGCCACTGTGTGTTGCTTGAAACTCTTCCAGCAGATAGTCTCACCATTAAGGGTAAAAATAAATTCTGACACACTTTTACTGTCATCATGATCAAACTGAAAACTAGAGTCTGTAAACCCTATAAGCCTCAAGTCTGATTCACCATAAACAAGCTACTGGTCCTTAGGATTTCTTAAATACTTCAGGATGGTTTTAACAACCTTCCAGTGATTCTTCTCTGGATAAGATTGGTATCTACTCACTACCCCTAGTGAGTATGCCACATCTGGTCGTGTACATGTCATGACGTACATGATAGATCCCACTACCGAAGCTATAGAATTCTACCCATACGCTCTCTCTCTCTTGAGGTGTTGTCGGACAATCCCTCTTCGAGAGAGAAATTTCATGACCTATCGGTAGATAGTCTTTCTTGGAATTCTCCGTACTGAACCTCTTCAGCATAGTATCTATGTACGTAGACTGAGATAAATCAAGCAACCTTTTAGATCTATCCCTATAGATCCTCATCCCTAGGATGTAGAAAGCTTCTCCCAAATCCTTCATGGAGAACTGTGACGACAGCCAAATCTTTATTCCCTGTAATGCAGGGACATCATTCCTGATTAAGAGAATATCATCCACATACAATACAAGAAATATCACTACTGGACCATTAGCCCACTTATAAATGCAGGGCTCTTCTCCGTTCTTAACGAAGCCATACGTCTTGATCATCCTATCAAAACGTATGTTCCAACTCTGGGATGCCTACTTAAGTCCATAAATGGACCTCTGTAGTCTGCATACCTTAGACTCATCAGTGGATGTGAATCCTTCAGGTTATATCATATACACCTCTTCATCCAGCTCTCCGTTTAGGAAAGCTGTCTTCACATCCATCTGCCAGATTTCATAGTCCAGATGGGCAGCTATCGCAAGCATAATTTGAATGGATTTGAGCATTGCCATAGGAGAAAATGTCTCATCATAGTCTATACCATAATGTTGACGATATCCCTTGGCAACCAGACGGGCTTTATAGATTTTCACCTTTCCATCTGTGCCCCTCTTCCTCTTGAAGATCCATTTACACCCTATGAGTTTTACTTCTTCGGGTGGGTCAACCAATGTCCACACATCGTTGAACTTCATGGACTCCATTTTGGATTTCATGGCCTCTAGCCATATCTCAGAGTCGGGTCTCTGCATTGCATCCATGTAGGTGATTGGATCCTCATTGTTTTCATCAAGTTTGATAGGATCATCATCTCGGATCAAGAAACCATAGTATCTGTTCGGTTGACGTGGTACTCTACCAGATCGCCTTAAGGGTGCTTGAACAATGGGCTCCGGATCTGATCTAATCAAATCTGGTTCAGGTTCAGCAATTTGTGTCGGTTTTTTCACCTGTCAAACTTCGTCAAGTTTGACCTTAGAGGCAACAGTCCCTTCACCAAGGAACTCTTTTTCCAAAAAGATTGCCTTAAGGCTGACAAACACCTTTTGCTCATCAGCCAGGTAGAAATAATACCCTTTGGTCTCTTTTGGGTATCCTATAAAATTACACTTGTCAGACCTAGGTCCTAGCTTGTCCGTAATTAAACGTTTAATATAAGCTGAACACCCCCAAATCCTAAGGTGCGAGAGTACTGGCTTACGTCCTATCCATATCTCATATGGTGTTTTGGTTACAGACTTACTCGAAACTCTATTTAGAATGTAACAAGTCGATTCGAGCGCATATCCCCAGAGGGAGATCGGCAGACTAGCAAACCCCATCATGGATCGAACCATGTCCAACAAGGTCCGATTCCTCCTTTCAGATACACCATTATGCTGTGGTGTTCCAGGAGGAGTCCATTGAGAGAGAATCTCATTCTCTCCAAGATATATTAGAAACTCATTGGAAAGGTATTCACCTCCTTGATCAGATCGAATAATTTTAATACACTTTTCAGTTTATTTTTCTACCTCATTTCGGAATAGTTTGAACATTTCAAATGACTCCGACTTATGCTTCATTTAATAGACATACCCATACCTCGATAGGTCATCTGTGAAGGTTATGAAGTAGAAATATCCACCTCTTGTATTTGAGTCATGGGTCCACATACATCAGAATATACCAGACCCAAGAGTTCACTGGCTCGCTCACCTTTTCTAGTAAAAGGTGACTTGATCATTTTACCAAGAAGACAGGACTCACAAGTTGGAAGTGATTCACAATCACCTACTTCAAGAATTTTTTCTTGAGCCAACCTGTTTATCCTGTTCTTATTGATATGACCTAGCCTATAGTGCCAAAGGTAGACTGCTGACATATTATCTATTCTAGGACGTTTACCGGAGGTTTGAACCACATTAACAGGTTGTGATAGAAAGTAAATTCCATTATTAAGTTGTCCAACAAACATTGTAACACCATTCAAAATGATATTGCAAACGTTTTCTTTTATTAAAAATTGATAACCGTACATGGCCAAAAGGCCTACAGAAATAATATTTAATAAAAAGCTTGGACAATAGTGACATTCACTCAGAATTACATTTCGAGAATTGATTACAAGGTTCATGATTCCTAATGCTAGAACTGAAACTTTGCTTCCATCTCTAACATTCAGGAACCTCTCGCCTTCATCAAATCTCTTACTGACCTGCAGACCCTGCATCAAATTGCAAATATGATAAGGGCTTCCAGTATCCAATACCCAGGCAGTAGTATCACAAAAGAAAAACTTGCAATGTGTTATCATATAAGTACCTTGCTTCTTCTTTGGCCTGTTCGGGTCCAGTGAGGCAATGTATAGAGGACAGTTCCTCTTCCAGTGCCCCTGCTTCTTGCAAAAGAAGCACTCCGTCTGGCTCTGGTCAGGCTTGCGCTTCTTGGTCTGACCTTGTGCAGACATCCCAGCATGCAGCTGCACCTTCTTATTCTTCTTCTTCTTCTTCTTCTTCCCTTTCTTAAAGGGTCGACGACCAAAAGAAGACCCTCCCACAATATTCACCGACTCCTTATGGAGCTGGTGATCCTTCTCAAAATTTTGCAGCAACCCCAATAAGCCGTGGTAGTTCACTGCAGGCTTTGTCATTCGAAAATGAGTAAGGAAGGAAAGGAAGAACTTGGACAGAGAATTAAGGATCGCATCCTTATCAAACTGCTCGTGCAGGAGAAAACCCAGTTTACTTAGGTGCTCAATCATTTCGATCATGTACAGTACATGATCAGTGACTGAGGCTCCATCCCTCATCCGAACATTGAAAATGGCATAACTAGTTTTGTGCCTTTCAACATCGTCAGGCATGCCAAAAGAGTCGTTCAACATTTGAAGCATCTCCTATGGCTAGACGTTCTCGAACTTGCGGCTGAACTCATCATTCATTTCCGCCAGCATAATGCACCGAACGGTGGTGCGGTTGTTGAACCACTTCTAATAAGTGCTCGGACCACCCCTCTAGCATTCGGGACTGGTTCCTCAGGTGCCGGATCCGTTACTACATAAAAGATCCGCTCATGCTCAAAAATGATTTTTAATTTTCGATACCAGCTATCGAAATTAGGTCCCATGAGCTTGTCATTATCTAATAATGATCGGAGCGACAGGGTAGTGGCCATAGCTGTATAAAAGAAAATCAGACCTATATTAGTACATAAATTATTAATACTAAAGACTTGGACTTTAGTCTAAAGTTTCCCCCAGTATTTTATGAACTGGTAGCCTCAACCTCCAATTCGAGAAATTACTTTAATTCCTTAGTGGGTACTAGAATCCACACAGACTACATACGAGCCCAACTTTGGTTGGTCAACCCATGTGCATCTATGGGTAGGTTCTTAACCAGTTATTTCTCTAAACAACTTCTAGTAATTGATTTTGCCCCAGAATCTAATCAGTAGGCTTTGGCCTCCACTGAAAAGATCTGGTTACGTCCAACCATTAACATGACTTGATTTGGTGAATCAGACCAATAAATGATCAGGCCCGACTTTGGTCGGCCAACCTGACCACCATCAGAAAGATTCAAACCAAATTATCATATTATGAATGATAATTCCATTAGTCAATAAGCACCAAGCCTTTGGGCCTCCAATGATTATTAAACTAATGGACTGATTATCACTCACTTAATGGGAGGCTATGACTTAGTTATCACTATAACTTAATCATTTTAGGGACCTAATAATTTTGAAAATTTTATTAAAGGATAGATGAGAATACAATATCATATCCAGCCAATTTCAATCCTCCCACTGACTTCACCCAGTCAGATTAAAAAAGATTTAATTAAGCCAGCATTAGGAGCACCTAAATTAGTCAAACTGATTTACCTAATGACATAGGTGAGCCCTAATCACCAAGTGATCTAATCAAAACCTAATTCACCAGGTTGGCCAGGTAAGTGAGATCAGTGGTGGGGATATGCCATTAACTCGTCAGAGATCGAATCACTGCGAATAGCTCCCGCTTAAAAACCACTGGTCAAACTTACCCTAGACACCAACCGGTTCATTAGTTTTAATTTGATCAACTTAGTAAATTGGGTTCCACCGCATGACCATGAATTAAGTCCATCTTGGTCTAGTTAAAGACATAGACCCATTCAACTACAACTATTGGAGTTGAGTCTAGAGTATCCTTGACCTAATCTAATTCAATTTTTGATTAGATTTGATCAATTACTCTAATTTAGTCTATTTCTTTAAGCTAACCTTAGGTCTAACCCAATTATGGACCTAATCCATCTAACCCATTGACCCACAAGTTTATGCAATTGTCTTAGGTCTTAATTTATAATTCTAGACCTACTAGACAACACTTAATTCTTTTAATTAAGTATTTAGGCTGATGGGTCAGGATTTGGCATTTCGAAAATAATTTTCAAATTTGAAAGGTTTTATTTTCTGTTCACCAAATATGTTTACTCATTTCATAAATAGCAATCCTATTGCTAATTACATAACAGAAAATAACTCAATCAAAATAAATCATGAATATTCCTTTCGCTACTTCATCTGTATGGGATATAATCACATCGGCACCCCTATCGCCATAGGAGACCCTATCGAATGGAAAGAGAGGGCCTTTAAACCCTACTTTTCTCCTATGACCGGACGGCCATGGCAACCAACCCAATTCGATTACTTGCTACTTGGATCAAGTATATCTAAATATACCAATTTTAAAATTTAAATTTCAAATTTCAAATTTTAAATTTTAAATTTTGAATTTCAAATTTCAAATAAATTTCAAATTTTGAATTTTAAATTTTTGAATTTTAAATTTTGAATTTTAAATTTTGAATTTCAAATTTTTGAATTTTGAATTTCGAATTTTAAATTTTAAATTTTAAATTTTAAATTTTAAATTTTGAATTTCGAACAACTTTCAAAATTTAAATTTTAAATTTTGAATTTTAAATTTCAAATTTAAACTTTTAGATTACAACTTAATCTACACATGCAAATATATATATCATATCTAAGAACCTTGCTCTGATACCATTTGAAGCGAAATTCAGTGCAGAGATAAAATGGTAATTTTATAATTTTTTTAAAATCACTATTTTACAGCAAAAATTATTAATTAATCTAATTAATTAACAAAAATTTATCCTACACTAGGATCTAAATATGATATATAGCATGCATGCATTTAAATTTAAAATTCGAATTTGAACAGTAAACACTTTACTGTAATGTGTTCGAACACAATACCTTTGTGCGGGTAGTAGATCGCCGCAATCTGATCACCGTCGAAAGAGTCTGATCGTCGTGATGCAGCAACACAGCATGTCTGACCTCTGCAGATCATCCACACAAAGCTTTCGGTCTGATCGACTCCTCACGAGTGCTAGCTCGTTGTAGAGCCCTTTCGACGGTCGATGCTGATCGAACTTCTTCGATCGATGTCTGTTAATTTTTTGAATACTCCAGATCATCAGCAGATGTGCTTGAGAGGATGTTGAAGATCTTTCTGAAATTTGGTGGGCTCACGACACTCGTAGCTCACCTTCTCACTTTTCGAACTCCAGACTGAAACCCTGAAGAACTCACTGAAACCCTGAAGAACTCACTGAAACCCTGCGCACACTTTTTCTTTTTTTTCTTTCCTTTTCTCTCGGAAGGATATAGACCTTCATCTTGCACACAAGGATTCCTCACGCCCATATTTTCTCTCAAAAAAATTTTTTTACACGCCCCACTCTCCTCCTCCTTTTAAAACAATGTCAAACGTCTTATCCACGTGAGAGGATAAAGATGAATAATTGCACATTTGAATTCAAATCAAATTTTGAATTCAAATGAAAATCAATTTATTCCTATCCACTAAGGGCATGAGAAGAGGAGGGCGTGGCTTAATTTGTGCGTGAGTGATTTCATGAGAAATATTTTCTCATGTAATAAATGAGGCGTTAAAAGATGATAAGGTCAAGGTGCTAAGATTGGTTGCTCATTCAAATTCAAACTTTGTTTTGAATTTGAATGGCCAACCAATCATCCTTATCAACTCATTTGGCGCATTAAAATAGGACGTGAGGAGGGCTTTGCGTGAGAAAAAATTCATAAGAACTTTCTTCTCGTGAATTCAAATGGGCGCAGTGGAAGTGAGGTAGCGCAGAGAGAATGGGTCAAGGTGGTTTCATTATTTAAACCAACCTAATTGAACCAAATAAGTTAGGCCCAATTAGACTAATTTAAACTTAATTTAATTAAGCTTAATTAGGCTCAATAAAATTTTAATCAAATCAGTAATTGATTAAGCCCAACCCCTGATCAAATCAGGGACCAAACCATCTCGACGATTAGGTCAACTCTTAACCTAATCGGATCAAACCCAACTGAATCCAATTCAATTGGACTTGATCCAAAAATAATTACTCAATCAAATTGAGTTAATTAGCGATCAAATCACTAATTAAATTTTTCATAAATATTGAGTCCAAGTTCGATGGGTAATCGGGCATCAAAATTTATCGATATGTAACCCTGATCGAAAAGTCCCAAACCAGTGAGACTCTTGACCCCGGTACCCAAAATGTGTGGGACTCGTGATCAGAGAATCCTGATTCTCGATCACAGAGTCCCAGACACGTAAGACTCATAGTCCACGAACATTAGGACTCTTCATCAGCCATCAGATCAGATAGGAACCTCTAATGTGTGTGACCCCACAGGTTCGAACCTAAGCCGGTAGCACAGGAATCAATTTCTGTACTAATCGAAGTGACCATCTAGCAATGGTATCCAACGACCGAATAGGTCGAATAGTCATAATCGCAACACTCAAAACCTACGTGAATATGGTTACTGTATAATTCATCCTTTTGACCTTTGTGTTTAGGACGACTCAGGATTAAACTGTCAACCCTGATGAGATCATCCGAATCGTGCTCAACTCAAACAGTCCTGTGACTCCTCACAAGGACTATCCTGGCCAAGGTTTTGCTAAATTGAAACACGACTATACACAGCTCCTAAACTGGAGTGGTCAATCCCATCTTGACACACGCACCGACAAGTACTTGACTACACCCAACAATCTTCCATCACTGAATTAAAAATTCAGGTAGTCTAGTGCCTAAGTGCAGTGAGTTGCTTGCAAGTCACCGTGGCGGTCTCAGGTCGGAGGGACATTTATACCCATATTCTATCGGAGCAAATCTTGACAGCAGAAATAGCTCCGGAGTCGATTACGTTCAGTGCAGATGTACCCTTACATCTCATCTGTATGCCATACTAGTGTCTCCACACTCATTGGTTAAGAGGACAACCAACCTATATGGCACACAATGACCTATGCTTGATAAATGTTGTCGTCCTTGATAATAACGTATTATTTGATTGCGAACAGATTTAAGGACTAAACGATAAATCCTCCTTTGTCGAGTCTAAATAGTCCTAAGGACTTCACCACAACATAGGAGTTCATTAGAAGATGAAACATTTTGTGATGAAAAATATCAAAATAATTTTTATTAATTCATAATTCATATACATATACAAAAAATGAGCACAACCGTCAACAGACTGATGATTGGCTTTGGGACACTATTTTCAATAGAGATCTCATACTTGTCTATCATCTTTGATCTTTTCTCTTATCTGTCTTTGGTTCTCACTAAACTTAAACTCAGTCCAGCTTAGAGGTGAAACAAACTCTTGATACAATATGCCACATGATAAAGTACTAAGGTGGCTTGCCACATATCTAGGGTTTCCTAGATGGTTGCCACATGCCTTGGTTTAACCTCAGTAGGCTGCCAACACCTAGGGTTTCCTAGGTTGGAACCATAATGGGCTAGGATTTCCACCCGAGGGCTAGTTTTTTTTCTTATAAATAGGAAGAGGCCACCTAGGTTTTACAAAGAGAAGTGAGTTTTCTCGTATCATGTAGACAACTTAAGCAAAAGCTCTCTAGTGCCACTTATAAAAAAAGCTGAGGAAAAAAGGAAGAAAGAGATGAGGCGAAGACTCCTGAGTAATTCTTAAAGCATCTATTGAGTGTGAATGCTACGTGTTATCTTCTTCTATTTTCTTCAAGTTTTTTGCATATAAACCCTTGCAAAATAGTGTGAATATCGTCATTGGTGGGTAAGTTGTTCTCTCTATTTTATGGTAAATACTATCCATGAAAAAATAACTTAACCACATAGAGATGCATAAGAATATGGGTAAGTTGATCAATGAAAAAATAATTTACCCATGATATTTACCTACAAGATGCATTAATATGGGTTCACCACTAAGATAAGCATGGGATGAATAGAACTCACACTAATGTATCTCATGATTGGTGGCATTCACTAGCATGACCGTGTATAGTGTATGCAATAATTTTTTCCAAAACTATTGAAAAATTTATAGTGATACTGCTTCAACTTTTCGTGATTTGTATTTATCCCAAACTTTTTTTTTTTCAATTAGATCCTAAAACTTAAGATTTTATTGCAACGTGGCCCAATCATCCATCCGAGCTCTAATACCATTAACGGTATGTATGACATGACTAATGTACTCGATGGTTTAAAATGAAATTTGAGGAAAAACCACCACCTCACTAATTTCTATTGTTCCTTTCTTCATTCCGGCCAGCCACTATGATGCACACCAACATGGTTGGCTATGAAGCGGATGCTAGAGAGGAAGTGGAAGAACACAAAGATGAGGAGAAACAATAGTCTCCTACCATCGATTCAATGCCATCTCTGGATGTGGTGCGGTTGTACATTGGCAACCACACCTTCTTTCGGATGATTCCTTGGATGATAGCAAGTGTGGGACAGGATAGGGAAGGTGAACTTTTTGGAGGTGCCGAGATGAAGGGAAAGGGAGGTGATGGGGCCAAGGATGAGGAGTCAACAATACATTGATAGCCCTCACAAGATCTGTGCAGGCAAGCTTGGATAGACTATCATCTCCAAGGCTCCGAGAAATAAATTTGCTACACTGTCTAACATGCTTGGTGCCGAGGTCATCTTGACACTGATAGGTCCAAAGGGCTTGGTTTTATCTCCTTTGCATTTGCCAAGGAGGCCCAAGCTATCGTGGAAGCACTAAATGGAGTGGTACAACTCTCATCCTCTTCCTGAAGAGTGTAATTTAATTTTTGTAGAAAACTCCTTAGTGATCTATAAAAACATTGTTTTTTTCTACATATACGTAAGTTGGATTGATCAGGATCCATCAAATTGCTCAACATGGACATGGACAATCATTTCAAATTAGAAGATTCAATTTTATGGTGTGTTGCTTGCGACATCAACTACAAACTCCTAGCAAACATTTCAATTGCAAGGTAACCTAAAAATTACATCAAAGCTATTTAATCAATAGCATCAGTGAAATTTTTTCTGCTAAAAAACAACTTCTTTCCTAATCCAGATGATAAGAATGTTAATAAAATTTTATGTTTAAATTCACCTCACGTGATAATCAGATGTTCATAGATTCTAATGAAGATTGACGGGTAGGCTATATTGCAACTGAAATTTAAATCTTAAAAATTAATTTTAAAAGTTAAAAATTTCAGGATGTAAAAAGTAGGTAAATGGCTAAAAATTTGCAGCGGTGCCACTGCAAGTTCCGGAAACGATGACAGGAAGGAATGGCGCGCGCCGTTCACGATCCTTGTGGTTTGAAGGGATGACACGCCAGGAATCTGGTTGAGTGAACCCCTTCTCAAAGCATCTCACTGCATTGATAACTAATTAATATGCATTCCAAATGGTGCCCATTACCACTAACATATTTATGCAGCTCTGGCCGAACAATGCCAGGCGTGTACTGAAACAATAAATGCCGCCGTTGTCCTCTCCATGCTTTAATGGTGTCCACACAACGTACCTTCTAACTTGAGATCCATGTATTATAATATTCTGCACAAAAAGGAAAGTTGGTAGAGAGCGAGCCACAAAAGGAAGACAAAATGGCCGGCTTCCACCACTTGGTTAGGCCCATTTGGGACTAATTACCAGGTGGCTGGCTCATTCTTTAAGAAAAAAGTTTCTTAAACAATTTAATAAAAAGAATATTTAAAAGAGCAGATTGGGAGGAACGAGTTTTTGAGGAAATTAAGAAGTAGATTGGATGGTGCCATCCTCAACCTATGGAAAAGAGGGTCACCAAGTTCTCTGTGTTTGAAAATATGGTGGACCAAGTTCAGGTTTATTTGAATAGCTTGTCACCATAAATCTAAACAAATATCTGGCTCTATTATAAAACATGTCTCCCACCTGGGGTCCCCCGAGTGCATCATATCAGAGAAACTTAATCCAACGGACCAAGAAAAAACATGCGCTTTTTCTTTTGCTTTCCTCCATCCCATGGGGGACCACTACTAGAAAATAGTTTTAAGTAGCTCATGCAACTTGTATTCAAACTAATTCTAGGTTTGGTCGAGTTAGAATCAAAAAGAAAAAGAAAGAGACGAGTTTAACTATCTTTGCACCGCTCAAAACTAAGATTGCGACTTGGTAGGATCGACTTATGGCAGAGCTAGATCCTGACTCAAATAAACCCAGTGCAATCTATTCGCATGAACCTATAGATCGGATTGATGTCAAAAATTGGCTTTGATCTAAAAACTAGATTTGATCTAAAATTTGTAATTTCTAATCCGATCTAGTTTCTATATCATTTGGATTATCTACAATCATAACTCATAAGATATACCGATATGATTATCATTTTTAGTGCATTGCAAATTTGAATTTTAAAAATTAGGCATCAGCGAACTTAATTCATGCAATTACGAGATATGTCAATGCGTTATCATTTCTGATGTATTTTGATTTTGAGTTTGAATTTCAATTATCAATCATGCAGTCATCTTCTCTTAATCTTGGTATATGAAAAATTACCATTTCTATTATATTTTAAATTTAAATCTTGCATTTATAATTTAAAACCAAATCAATTACGTACGTCAAACTCTTCATCTATATTCTATGTAAAAATGTATCTATAAATATAATATTGCATTGCTGTGGCAAGTAAAGCTATTTTTCTCATTCTCAAATTTTCTATTCTTTCTCCAAAATCTTCACTTTTTTCTTATTTTAGATTACTAAAGTATATGCTCAACTCAACTTGGATCAAAACCTTGAATTATATTGAGCCCCCTTCTTCTTATCCGCAAATATCTTTTCCAATTCATCAAATAAACCTTTATTTGAACTAATCATTATCTATTTGAGCTAGTAATCCCATTTGCAGTGATATATGCTCACTTAATTATATTGAAACATTCATTATTTGTTTTAATGGATTTTTATTGCAAATGGGTCGGACCAGGGTCAAGCAGGCCCCAATCCAACCCAACCTATATGTAGCTTTACTAAAAAGCAAAGCTTGAATATTCCCTGTCATAATGAAAGGAAAAGAAGGAATAATTGATGTTATGAATTCAAATATTATCTTGATTTGAACTCCAAAACTTAATGCGACATTAATTAAAACTTGGTTTGAAGTCACCAAGCTTTTTTGAAAATTTTGAGAGTCACAAGCCATTTAAAAATAGATCTGTATTGTTCAATTATGGTTAATTTTTGATTTGATCAAGCTTAATAAAAAAATAAAAATATATAAATTTTGATCTTACATTTTTTTTCTTCTCTTTCATTTTTTTTTTTTTTTTTTTTTTTTTGTGGGGGTTGAGCCCTGCAGTTAAATCTATAAACAACCAATAGTGACACTCGACGCCTTGCTCCCATGGAATAGGCAGCAAAATATCGTACTTTTTTTCTTCCTCATCTTGGAAACACTGGACGCATAATCTAAAATAGAATCATTGTATGTACTACTCCTTGGGTTAACAAAATAGAGAGGAAGGCCCACAACCCAAGAAAACAAGGGTTCAGCCCTTTCCATAATATTTTGATTAGACTAAGAGATCCCATGGATGGGACCATGTACAATTATAACTTTAAAGTCAGAACGTACGACTTGGGAGGAATGCCATGCACACCTTTGACTTGTGTTTGCCTGTTCCACCGTCGGACCCAGTACCGTGGCCAGTGACCGTAGGCATGGTTTGGCCTTAGACTGTAAAATATGAAAAATGTGAGAAATCCTTGATACACCCACCTCCGTGACACCCAGTTTGGCATCTTTTCACTGACACATGGGACCCGTTACAATGTTGTCGCATTTTAATAATGGAGTCTACGGAAGAATTGAATAACGTCATAATAGCGTTATGATGGCTCCCCACCCCAATCGCTATCGACCATGTAATAATTTTAGTGACTGCCATTCGGAGCCTGTCCTACTTGCACGTCGCTTGGGATTATTTGAGATTAAAAGCTAATACACGTGTCAACAGTCATTATTCACTACTACAGATAAAAAGAGATAGATAATAATCAAAAAAAATAAAATAAATTAAAAAAATTGGGAGGACATCGTTGTGCAAGGCTTATCCTCAGAGCCAACCACATTTATTTTGAAGATAACGATCAGAAGGATCCAGATTCAGACAAATAATTGAATGATATGGATTGGAGTCATCCACTACAACAGGATATCTAATAATTAGACACCGTTGTATATAAAAAGAGATTTCTAATAATCAGAAAAAAACAAAAAAAGCTTGAGAGGGCAACATTATGCAAGGCCAATCCTTAGATCCAATCACATTCATTTTGAAGGTAACTTAGCTACGTTGATCAGAAGGATTAAGATCCAAACAAACAATTGAATAATGTGGATTGAAGATATCCATTGCTATAGGATATCTAATAATCAAACACAGCTACAGATAAAAAGAGATATCTAATAATCAGAAAAAACAAAAAAGCTTGCATGATTATGCATGGCTCATCCTCAGAGCCCATCACATTCATTTTGAAGGTAGCTATGCTACAATGATTAGATGGATCCATATTCAGATAAATAATTGAATAGCACGGATTGCAAACATTCACTGCTATAAAATATTCACGGATTGACAACAAGGGTGTCTTGATTTTTATGTCAATCATATCTATCATAAATTGGATCGCATCCTATGTAGCACGGTATACAGATGGTATTCTATGGGCCAGCTATAATATCGTTCCATTTTGTGCTATGTTTTACTATACTTTATTTTTCATATATATTTATACTGGATGTGTATAAATTATTCATCTTATAAAAAATTAAAAAAATAATAATAATAGCCACCCAGATCACAACTCATCAAATTAAAATTTATTTTTTAATTGAAATAAAAATTAAAAATTTAAATAATATATATCATTTTATATAGGTAGATAGTAGCAATAATAAATAGCGACCATTTGTTTGCTATATTGAAGCAATTATAACATAGCAATACTTATCTTATCAAAAAAAAAAAAAAAAACACAGTAATACTTAGATATTGATCATTATTCAAATTTTTTTATTAATGTATTTAACATATCCTTCAAAACAATTATAACAGCTCGCGCGTTCAATCGAGGTTCCCAATTGTTCTTTGTTGGACACGCAATTTCTATCTCTTCCCTCTTCTCGCTCCTTCTATGTGTGCACACCTTTTAAGGTGCTGGAAGCTCTTTAACAGGTGTCGCAGTAGCAAGTGAGTTGCTGTTTGTCGGATGTGAACTTTTTTTTCGCTTCTCTCTCCTCCTATGTGTGCACACCTTTAAAGTTTTGAAACCTCTAAGGCATTACATCATTTATAATTTGTTCTGGAAGTAAGACGAGAGAAACGTAACCAAAATGAAGATCAAAATGGGATTGAACTTAAATCTGGAATATCCAATATTCAATCATTCCCAAGTGCATCTTTTTTTTGGTCAACTTATTCTAAGCCCACTAGCTTTGATTTTGGCTGCTGATGCTCAGGATGTATCTTACTTAATTTCCTAGTTTGTATATTTTGTTGACCTGTGTATCTCATTTTCTTTAGCCTATGGCTCTTGTATCACCAAAATAAATAAATAAATAATTCAATACTCAGTGATTTTGCATTCTCAATTTTCTCCTTTGAGAATTTGAATATAAAAAATGATATTAACACCAAGTTTAAATGCATCCACCACTCTGCTGAGTCCAAAATATTTCTTGTATTCCATGGTGCCACGTGGCTTTAGAAATCCCTTAAAGACATTGGAACAAATTTGCAACATAAGATCCCTAATTACTGTATCTGAATACAGAGAGGAAACTTGGAATCAATGAGGTAGAATTAGGACTTCATTACACTTGCACAGGAAGGATTTTTTTTTTTTTTTTAAAAAAAGAGTACCTTGACGAAGTTTTCTTGGCTTATGACAATAGTGATGTACAATCCAAAAGGTCAGAATACAAAATATCGGATCCATAGACAAGCATCGTCTTGATGCCAGGTGCATACAATTTATTTATTTATTTATTTAGTAGAGTAGGAGGCAAAGTCTGTAGAAGAATGATATAAAACTAATGTCTAAGATAATATATACCCCAAACATTAGCAGCCAAAATCCTTACAAGCAGGCCTGGGATTGGTTGACCTCATGAAAAGAAATGAAACACATTATGAGCCACCTAGTCCGCAACCTGATTACCGCATACAATTTGTTAGTTCAAACAAATTTAAAGTGGTCGAGGGTTTATAGGAGCCTTCTAGTTGTCTATGAGTGGCAACGACGACAAGAACGAACCAGTTTAGCATTAACTCTGGGGACATTAGTGTCAACAAATTAAGGTGCAGCGCATAAACAATGGCAGTGGTGTCAGATCCTGCAGTGGTACTCGTTTTTGTTTGTCTTAACTACATGTGAAACCCATCCATTTACCTAACAACAAGATCAGTTTGAGTGATTGAATAACAAAGGCTTTTAATACAGCTGCGCAGCTGACAATGCAAGTGAGCTTAAGTGGCACTATTCATTTTGTCAAAAGAATCTGATCAACTTAGGGTTGCAAGGTCTGTAACTCAGGCTCTATGCACTTCTTTTGATATAAGAAATAGATATCGAATCAGGGATTCTGGCTTGTATCGTGTAGTTATATATATAGATGTCGATCCTATGTTCTTAAAATAAAATTAGTGTAACCAATGAAGGGACAACCTGGTTTAAATTACCATCATGCGCATTAGGGTTGGTGAGACATTCACTATTAATTACAAAGGAGTAACCATCATCCTTAGTTGCTAATGACAAAGGACCTTCCAAAACTGTTTGCGAAAAAAGAAAAGACATTTGATATCATCAAACAATAACAAAGCTGGAACAAAAGTCAAACACAGTGATAGCAAGAGGGAAAAGCATGCCCAAATAGAAAAGTATCTATGTCAATAGCTTATGATTTTCTAAAGCATGCCAATCTCCTATTGATCTCCCTCTTTGATCTACTTACTATTAAGACTAGGAGGAGCCAATTCCCAGGTTTTCTAGACTATGTTCATCTCATTCTCCTGACCGATTCCAGTTCGAATCGAACCTTCAGCCTCTATCCATGTGGCAAGAGATGATACCATCAAAAAAATGTACCCGATGTCAAAACCATGAGCGACTGTAGAGAGCCTGTTGACATAGAGATGGAAACACCATGAGTCCCCAATCCGGAAACAGTGGAGAAATCGCCATCAATTATAGAACCTAGTGGAAAGGACAAGCCTACTTAGAGAATGCTCTCCTGCAGGACAAACCCAAAGTAATGATGGAAGATCATGAGTGGAAGTGGTCCAAGGAAGAAGGCGCCATCGATGGGAAAACAAAGGCCGTTACTGAGGAAGAAATCAATCGTTTGCAAGGAAGGTTACTGAGTCTGCCGTCTTTATAGACGATGATTGAAGGTGCAGCAAAAAATGGTTTAACTCCCTCATCAATAAGTTGTTGGGTAAAAGCATGTCTCTTGATTAAAAATTAATAACTTATATTTTGTATCAATACTGAGATAAAAAAATAGTTAGCAGAAAAAAAATCTTAAATCCAATTGGTACAAGTGTACAGCAGCATACATATTTTTAATAAGAAAAATCTCAATGTTAAAATTATCAATTCTATTGCATTCTTTAAAATTTTTAATTTTATAATGTTTTAGCATATTCATGTAAAACATTTGCATTAACAGCTTTATCAAATAATTTTTTGATCGCGATGATATAATTAAATAATAGATTAGATAATACCAAATAAATATTTAAAATTATTTAATTTTGATACAAATTGTTATCAAACAAACATGCCCAATAAAACAATAAAAATATGAAGTAACCTTTATTTTTTTACATATAATCATGTAAAAGCTTATTCTAGACTCTATTCTTATGTTCCTTGATTATACTCTTTTCTTATTTTTGGATATTTATACATTCATTTTTGCTTACAATGTCCAATGACTCGACCAGCTGTTGAATCGTGGTTGAACCACTGACCTGACCTGGCCACAATAGCAGCTAGCGGGTCGGTTTGGGTCAATGGAATCGGAACATGGGAGCGTTTCTATGCAGTGCGAATCTAATAAATGAGCTTCTGACTAAGCAACGGCTACGCGGTATGAAACAAACCAAGCCTCAAGAACGCAAGGAATTGAAGTCCCTCGCTCCAAATCTGGCATGCTGTTATACACTAACGCAACGCATCATTTCTGGGGACCTGCAACCAGACTCATCATTTCCCATTAGAAGGCATCGCACTGGAGGGGAACACCATGCCACGGTTAAGAAATTAAGATGAGGGAATGAACTTAAGAAAGCACGGTCAAGCTTATAGGATCATGCCCTCGTCTGATATTAGACATTAACAAAATAACAGTCATACCAATAGTACAGTAGTATTCCAGCAAATTGGGGATAAGGACGAACCATCTAGGCCTGCAACAGGCGTTACCCTCAATTTTTTGACTTCCCCATTGTCAGACCCAGCTCATATAAAAGTTGATAAGATGCACTCAGACTATGATGTATCAAAATCATTTATTTGCTTTGGAAATACTGTTCTCCTTAAAGAGCAATGACAGTGATTTGAAAAATAAATAATTAACACCAGACAGAGAATCTTAAATAAATACGAAATTTAAAATAGACAGAGAATCTTAAATAAATACGAAATTTAAATCGAGTCTTGCTGCAGGAATGTGTTCAAATATAATCTTTCAAAACAAAGGGGAAAAACAGTCAACAACAGCAGATAGAGATTTTGTTGGGAACCAAAAAGAAAGAAACTGCCAATAGAGCCAACTTCTAAAAAGAAAATGAAGATGCCTCGGATTCAAACATGAAAGAACGTAGAGACCGACAGATGCATGAACTGACATCTTATAGATCGTATACGTGCTCTGCCGCTCATTTTAACAGCCGTATTCATGCCTGTTTTGAAAGTCCCCCCGCAGCAAACAAGAGATTCCTCCGAGAGAACTGCCAGTACATATACAACCAATATTAAGCTATTTATCAACAGTGTACATGAATAAAGAATTACTGAATGTAAACAGTAAAGATAAGAGGAGGAAATTTATTATTATTATTTTTTAAATGGAGAGGAATTTTTCTAACCCGTAATGTGTAGACAGGAGTAGATTTGGTCGGGAGAGCTTTCAATAATCTCAGTCGGTTCGTGCTGCTAGCTTTGCTGATCAGAAGATGGGACATGGTTTCTATCAGTACTGGTGCGCATGGTGCATAGGAGAATTAGAAGGTTTGGAATGTAATTCTTACTTCTCCTCCATCCGTGGCACCTTCATGCTGGCGGTCACATCCCATAATTTAACCGTACAGTCAGCAGATCCAGAAGCAAGCAATGTCCCCTCACAACTAAGGAGATCATGAAAGGAATTAGTAATCCAAATACTGTCACTAGCTTTGCAGAACTTGCAAAGAAAACAGTGATTCAACGCACTCACAACATTCTACTACTCACAAGCGAGGACACTGACATCAAGGATACAAAACAAAAATTATTATTAAATCTATTGAAAGTATCAGAGCATCACTCAATTAAAAGGGAATAACTGATATCAAACACGCAAACACTCGTAAAGAATTTCTTTCTGAGATACTATTGTGACAACAAAGTGAGAGAGCTCCAATTTTTAAGTTTAACAAACTCCCTACACCTTGCAAATCACCAATATGCCTATTGAAAGATGAAAACATTCCGTGTCAGTAATCTCCATATTACCTTATGATTCTTAAGCTTCACAGCAGTTCCAGCTCACGACGGTGCATCTTGTTACCTTCATTCTTTCATCTCCCCGTCATGGAGCCTCTTAGGTCCCGACTTATTCTAGGCAGGTAAAGACCAGTTACTGACCTCAATTTCATAAGGTCACAGTGATTGGAACATAAAGTAGTCAAAAAGTTCTTTCTTGAAAAGAAATACACGAGGATCAACAGTTGAGATCCCCAATGATGAATCATCAAAATGACATACATGTCCATGGACCATATTTCCTCAAATTGCATTAGAATTCAAATGTTGTACGTTAGCAAGCTTTTGCAACTGAAGTAATTATCACAACAAATAAACAGGATCTAACCTAGCTATATAGTTAGATACAAATGTCATTGATTCCTAATAAGGACCATCTTGCCCTAACCAAAGCATGTGCCTTCAAATTCTTTTCCACACTGCTAGTCTTCCCTCCAGTCAGAGGCTCAGAGACTAGATCCAACTTATCCTCTTCACCAGAAGAACTACTGTCTGTGTAAGACCAAACTATTTCACTTGTTTACAACAATTTCCTAATCAGAAGCTAACATATCCTCCATCCTCCATGCAAAACTTAGATCAAGGCATATAAATCCATCTCAACATCTGTGTTCTGCAGATGTTTTATCTTTTCAGACTGCACTTATTTCCTTGTCTGGCGTGAAAACCTATACAATGAAGCAGATCCAACTAGCATCAAAATAAAAATATATTAAACAAGCCTTCTTGAGTTCTGACCATGTCTAGAGTCTACAGAAATAAGTGAACCTAAAGAAGACTGACATGAAAGCAACACAGGACTCTGTGAGAAATATCTGCCAATTATTGACCTCACAACAACATTTCTAATTAAGCATGAAATATCTCATTGCCATCTTTTCTAGCTAAAGCCTCACATCCCTCAAACTTTAACTGCAACCACAATACCACATTACATGCACTCTGTTTATGTCTAACAATTATTAGTCTTATTCGCTGGAGCAGTCTTTTCGACTCACATTTGCTCATGATTTCTCAAACAATAGATACCGAAGGCATCATACTTAACATGAGCAATCACTTCATATGTAACACATGAGGCCACCTCTAGCATGAACCACAGAGAATTTCATCACTATCTTTCACGACTCTAATTTCAATAAATGCCAGAATAGATAGTCTCAAGCTTCATTAATACCTACCAATTAGAGAATATTCTTATCAAGGTTTGTCAAAACAAGATCAATTGATTTAATGCATGTTGCTTTCCACACTTAGATTTGCTTGTTTTCATGATTCCCAGCAGTATGAACAAGTTCATAAAAAAAACAAACTGGACTAGAGTATCATGCAACAATGTTCGGATTTTTTTTTTGTTTACTGATCCAATTGGGAGCTGCAGTTTTCCTGAACTTTGATTTTGCTCCAGAAGCAGATTATAAATCATGTAAAGCAACGAGTGGTGTTGCATAAAGAGTCTATAGTGGATTTAGCATCACGAATATTGGCCTAGCAAGCCCATAAAGTTAGTTTTTCTTTCATTCGGCACTAGAGAAAGAAGCATAAAAGCTGGCTGCTCTACTTGTGGCAGGAATGATTCGCATCAAAAAATGCTGCAACACGGACTTCTTTCCTGATGCTTAAATGCAGCAAGAATGGAATGAACTGGGCACAGATAAGCATGGATATTTTTAGTTGCCAAATGAGTTTTTCTAACGCTCAAAAAATGGCTTAATCAGTGTGCAGTACCTGCTGACCCAGTTCAAACTGCTCTGTTGGTCAGGTCATGGGATCCCATGGTTGAGTCAGTTTGCTCCTCTTCAATATAAACCATTACCCACTCATATCCACAGTCCACTTTCCCAATCCCCACATCCTCTTCCAACTTGGGCCAAAAGAAAAGAGGGAAAAGGAGAGCATGATCTGCTGAAAACATTACCTACCTTTCTTTCTTCCAATTTCCAATTCCTAACCCCTCCTTCCTTCTTCCCTATTCAACTTCCATTCCAGACCCCAGAATTTCATTCCCTCTGTGTTGGTTTCTCTTCCATGATCCAGAAGCATTAGCAAGGGTCCTCTCCCACTACATAGCAGTGGTTGCACAGTGGTTACCCAACTCCTCTGCATTGGTGTGACAACAGTGTCATAGGCTCTCTCACACAACTTGGCCTCCATCAAACAGAGATTGATTATATTACATTGGCAATGGTGAAGGACAGGGAGTCATTGGACGGTAAAAAGAAAATGAGGAAAGGGCACACTTTGGGCAGCTGGAGGAGATGTGCAAAGGGATTGGGATGGTGGGATTACACTCTTTTTTCCTTTCCAGTCAAACCATGCAGGTTTCGTTGTCCAACACAAGCTGTTCAAATGATCAAACTGCTTGAATTGGCAGTTCTAACAGTTGTCAAATATTTCTGAGTCTGGGTGCAACCAACCTGCCATAGCCTGCAGATGACTGGTTAAACAGGACGACCTAATAACACATTTCAGGTCTCAAAACACTCAGCTTAGTTCTACCTTAAACTATGATGCCAAATAATATGAAAGCATAATATTCAGTAATAGTTTAACAATAAATGGCACGTTATCAGACTCGATACCACAGTCCTCTTTACACAATGGCTAATTGATATAATTTAATTTTTCAATCAACTGGAAGAAAAATTTTGATAAGGACATAACAAAAAACAAGAAAGAGAATATAAATCACCTGAAAGCAAGTGTCCACACACAGGAGTTATGTCCCATTAATGGTGAAACACACCGACCGCTTGAGAGATCCCACATCATGATGGTACCATCTTCATCACCAGAAGCCATATATCGTCCATCAGGAGACATTGCCAATGACAATACCATGCTCCTATGACCAATGAAAATGCGTACACATTCCCCACTTTGTACATCCCAAAGTCTGACAGTTTTGTCACTTGATCCGGTTGCAATGTAATTACAATTTGCATGCCATTGTACACACTAAGTAAAACAGATAATTCTCTCATGATTACATCAATCAATTACTCTACCAAACAAACTAGATAAAAGTATTGCAAAAAGAAAAGCAAAAAAACACTAGCAGAGCACAGAAACACTTAAAGTGCAAAAAAGGGAAACAAACGAGATAATAGCGATTTAGATTATCTTTTGTACAATTTAACTTCTAGATTTCTCCATTTAAGCACAGCGACTTTAGTTTATTGAGAGTTCAGACCTCTATGTCAATGTTTTAAAGGGGTTAAATTTTTAGGAATCTAGTTGATGAAAGCATGAAAATTAGTTTGATATGATTTTTTTTTTGTGGAATTCGGTCCTTATTTTAGTTCAAGATAGTGTAACTTATTCACATGAATTTTTTCTTTGAAAAACTTACCTACACAAAAAAAGATAGGTGGCAGTCACAATTGGGACTGTACTTTTCTCAACTAGAAAGGAAAGGGCCGTACACTACCATCTTCTCAATTCTCGCAGATGGATAGGAGCATCTGGTTTCTCTTATGAAGCATAGGAGAACAGATATGAAGATGAAAAGGTAGAACAGAAAGATAAAGAAAACAACATCTCTTATGGGCTCTTATGGGCTGTGCAGGTCTGCTTATTCTCCTTGACTGTAGACACCAATAGGTCTTTCCTTCTTTTATTTTTTTTCTTCTTAAGGAAAAAATCCTTGTGTTTGGAGCATTACACTAAGATTTATGGGATATCTGGGTTTTAAATCAGATGAGTATCTGCTATAGTTGATGTACATCAGAAATAAATTTTGATTTGTCTTCTCTCTTCTTCCTTGAAGGTCTGATTCATGTTTGTGCCATGCGTTAACCTGTTTGCCTGTGGAATTGAACCCTCGTGGTGGAAATAAGCTGTGAAGCCAAAAATTCAGGCTTCTTGGAATTTTTCTTCTCCCTAAATGTAAACAAATTTTCTCATCATTAACCATAGCAGATTTGACTTGCAATAAAGGATCTAGACCAATTATCATGACAATTTCTATGAGATAATCTGGCAGGTTCTTTTTGGATTTCAACATCCTCCTACAATACTTGTTACCAAATATTTTATTCTCCATAGATCTCACATTGGTAAGTTATCGCTTCAGGTTTGGGTTGGGTTGGTATGATATGCAGTACACAAAGGGAGTCAAGATAACAGCATTTGTCAATACAAAAGCATATGAATCCCCCACACTGTATTGATATCAGGTCAGGTTGGTATGGTACACCCCATACCAGCCGAAACAAGCCGATACGTAAATAACTACTTGTTACCATATTTGGTAGAAATTTCTGATTTTTGATCATCAAGATTTGACCGACCAAGTAACCATCCAACTAGATTTGGACAAATTCCAGCTCATCCAAATATGACCTGAAGAAGAAATACCATACGTTCATATGGTATAAGCATGAATCATGTATATTATGCTTAACAATATAATAGAAGATAATCTCATATATAATAGGCCTCTCAAAGGTCAAATTCTAATGCTGACGAAGCCCAATAAGTTAGGTCTGGGCCAAAATTTCCACCAAAGACACCCGATTATGATCTAGCTGCCTGAATAAAACCCATCTGAAAGGTATATTACATATTAAACATCTGAGTTGGTTGACACACCTTATTTTAAAGCTTTGGTAAAGATTTAACATATTTCAAAATCAATGATAGGCACTAAAATCATCAAATCAAGCATCCACACTGTTTGACTATGATTATGACCTGTAAAAGCCCCTAGAAATAAAAATTTGTAACTTTTTGAGATCTTTAACCATGCATCATATGGTTGAAAAAAAGGATGGTGCCTATTATGCTTTTTGCTAAAATACATGATAGAATAATTAATTTGAGATTTTTTTTTATTATTTATAACTATACATGCAAAAACATGTACAAATTAAAAGTCAATAAATATTGAGACTTAGATCACAGCAAAACATGATCTCATATTAGTAAACCTCTTTGTTTCTGCACCCACTTGATGCATAGGTTAGAGACCAGCAAAACATATAGTCCTTGATTTTTGAACATTTTCAGTCAGGTAGATAATAATCACTGGTGTGGATCTTCAATTTGAGGGTCCATCCTTGTGATTTTAGGCAACTTTCAGCCATCACACTCAAGGCCTTCAACCCTAAGCTTGTCCTAGAGGAAGTTCAATGTCCATACCAGAAAAGACGTCATAAAAGATCTTTTTGTTTTTTTTTTTTTCAGAGAGAATGGAATCCTGCCAATCTATCTATCTTTTCTGACTCATCCACCATTCTTAACCATGCCTCCAATCACCACATTGCTGCCTAGTTTTTCACATCCACTATAGGCCACTCTTAGTAACCAATCACGGCTAACAAGAGGTAGTACGTGGAGGCCAAAATCCCTAGCCTAAGAGATCTCAATGGAGGATAGCTACACAACAACCCCTCTCAACTTCTCATCCTATTAGGTAAGATTAGGTTTTACCAAATTGGATAAGGGTTCCTTAACAAAGTTAGATGTGGATCAATGTTTAGCCATCCTGCCAGATTATTGGATCAGATCACTTTATGAATACATGTATACAAAGACAGAGGCTAGAATGCTTCTGAGAGCATTTGGCTCCAAATGCTTCTGAGAGCATTTGGCTCCAAATGCTTCCCAATCAAAATTAATGAAGGACCTGTCCAAATGAAATCAACACTGTTGATCATGATTTACAACATTTAAATTGGCTAGAAACCAAAAACCATGAATTTCTGAGGACCTTTATTCATACATAAAATGACAAGAAAATTAACAATTTTAATAGTATAATACTATGTTTTGGTTTAAAAACTTAGAAATGTCAAACTGAAATTTGATCTGCATATGTTTTAAAAAATTTAGGTTAAGATAATTGGTTTGGAAATGCAAATTATATAGTTTATGCTATGTTTTTGCTCACTATGATACTTCTACTATTCTATGCTATGTTTTTGCTCACTACATACATACATACATATACATATTTAGAGAGAGAGAGAGAGAGAGAGAGTTGGACTTGGCTACAATCAAGCGGAACCATGAGATCATAGATGTAGGACCTCTATTGTCCAATATAGACATGACTGGATCTGAGTGGAGATCACTCAAGCGTAGCCCAACCTCTCTCTCTCTCTCTCTCTCTCTCTCTCTCTCTATATATATATATATATATATATATATATTAGATTTTTTTTTCCCTGATATGTAGTTCAATTTGGTCTAACTATGAAATGAAGTGTAAAATTTTCCAATCCAAAATGTATTTGAGTGATCAGATGAAATAATCATTGATATTGAAAGCTTGCAATCTGTAGTGCAGCAATAAATTATGCTCCACAAAAGTGTCAATAGCTTTTGTAGTTAAATCAAATAGAACTACATATCAAGGGAAAAACAATATCTAATAAAGGATGGTATGATTTAATGCTGAAGCATAATGAATCGTGAAATGCTTCATATATTCAAGATGGGGCAGCAGGGCAATAAAGGTGCATAGAAAAGGCCAACATATATTTTTGTATCAATTTTTATCAATATATAATTTTAGACCTACCTAGATGTATTTAAAGCAATAGATGATTAAGGAGTATTATTTAAATTTCATCCCTAGAAAAAATATTAAGAGTTCAATTAGAAGACAAAATTAGCAATACAACACAGGAATAATTAGGCTTGCATAATAACTGTTGGCAAGAAAGTATAATTTGATTATTCTTTCAAATTCATAACAATGTAAATGGAGAAGTCTGTTACTTTTATTCAAGACATGCATGCGTGAATCCATTGCTTGCATAAAAACAAATCATTTGTCTACTTTTGATGCACCTTTAAATAATAATATATATCTCTGATTCATGAGAAGATAATATATTTTGTCAGGCTATAATTAATAAACATAGTAGGCTTGCCCTTAATAGCAAAAAGCACATGCCTTTGTATCAACTAACAAAAAGAATTGCATAAAGTACAATCCAATAAAAGACTAATGCTAAATCACAGTGACTAAACTTACATCAACATCAGAAAGATGTCCAGCCATTATCCGCAGAGGTTGGATTCTCTCCATCGACCAAATTCTAGCAGTCCGATCATGTGAACAACTAGCAAAATAATGGCCAACGGGACTAAACTGTGCCACAAAAGTAAAATATGTGTATGATTCGGATGTCAAAGCAAACATAAGAGATATATACATGTTCAATGATATATAAGTAAAGAACTATATTAATCTCAAAATCATAGATACTAGAATTATTTATGCAAGAGAAATTGTGGAAATAAGCTATCACTTCACTAGATGCTGTTTACAGGGCATCCCTGAAACATACTTGAAACAAGAACTACCGTAAGATATAGATAATGGCTGTTTTGCATGAGAAAGATGATTCATAAAGTCAAAAAAATAAAATTAATGCTTAAACGAGATAGAAATAAATCCATACAAGTGGGATACTAGAAAACATGCATATGTTGTTCGATGCATTTCAGTGCTTACTGCTTCCAGAATTCAATATTAATGCCACAGCATAATCGCTGTGACAAAATTTTATTTATAAACAAATCCACATGCGTAAGAATAAAAGAAACAAATAGCATACAAAATTTACATAGATGGGTGAAATTGACATAGGATGGTGGGATAAAGGGGGCACAAGATTTTATGCAAAAGCCAGTGCCAGAGCAAAAGGCAATATTAAGGAAGGCCGAGTCAAGAGGGATGCGAGATGGGGAGGGGTGGGCAGCATCATGGAAGCCTAGGGCTGAGGGGGTGGGAGAAGGAGGGGTGAGCAGCATCATGGGAGACCAAGGAGAAGGGAGTGGAAATGTGGAATACAGGTGAACGAAAAGGGGATGGGCGATGGGAGGGCAGGCCAGCATCATGGAAGACAAGGGCATATTAGGAGATTCAGCATATTTTAAGGACTCATGCGATGGTCACCTGAGTCTTTTACTAAAGGCCGTTCGGTGATGTTGGGTATAGGGGCGATTCATAACAAAGTATAATCTGGTGGCCTACTTTAAAAACTTTTGGAGATGAAAGGGTCACTGTGCAAAATAGGCAAACTGAAGGGGTTGTAAATGTATTTTTTCCCAAACTATTATTTGTTAGGTTCCTTTATAAAATAGGGTGGAAAATAGGTTAAAGAATAAACAGATGACATGCTTATTGAAGTTAGCAGAAATGGATGCTTAAGTCCTCGACTGAACACTATGCAATGCCTAATTTTTCAAGTGGTTGCAGCTTAAGCACCAAGCAACTATCTAGCATGCTTAACTGTTCAAACATCTATTTAAATGCTCAAGCAGCCGTTTAATCTGCTTAACTGCTTAAATCATAGTCTATCAATTAAACCTGAAAAATCAGGGTCCAATGTTATATATATATATATATATATATATATAAACATTGTAATTATGAACATACAACATCTAATATGCTAGCAAACAAGATCTAAGATTCATGATTCTTACTTGAACATCCCATACTGGGTAATTATGACCTTTGTAGCAAACAAGATTTGAATTCAGCTTGGTACTCCACAATCGGACTGCAGTGAAAAATTATGGCATTTCTTAGTGTGTGTGGCTCTTGAATGCATAATAGGAACAAAGCACAAAATTAGTATATGAGAGCTTAGCATGGTTAAAGAAGCTTTACTTGTTGAGTCTGATGATGAAGACAAAAGAAAATCCCCAAAAGGACTAAACGTAGCTGAATAAACAGGCCCGGCATGACCCTGAAATAATGTGTACGATCTTTTCCCCTCTTCCAGTCCCAGCAAATGCTCACTTTCAACAGATTCATTTTCCCCCTGCGAATTGGCTGAAGGTGGTTGTTCAGTAATTGAAATGCTTCCATTATGACAGTCTAACAAATTTAAAATAAAATCTAAACTCAAAGAACTTGGCTGCTAACAATCAGAAGAACAATAAGCAAATTCATGCAAGCATGTCAACAATTAAAAGTGACAAAATTTAAACTTCTTTCAAGAACATAGGATTATATAAAGCTGTTAAAAAAGTAATTAAAAAAATTTAGGAAAATGTCTTATGGTGATCTATATGACAGCTGCATCAAGATAAGATGAGAAAAGTAACTACCAAATAGCAATGCTGAGGCAGCAGAATGTTAAATATCAAATTAGGTGCATTAAAAGCAAGAAAAATATGGATTTGTAGTAGAATCAAAGATTCAAGCAAGATGTAAGCTTTTGCACTACTTATTATATAATAATCTCATTAGACATATAATGTTGAAGAACCACCATTAGTTAAGGAGGCATGTGTACCACAACATAATTGCAAAAATGGATGTATAGAAATATCAGGTAAGGATGTAAAACATTGAGAGTTAAGCAGGATGTGGAAGAGACACCAACAAAGTAATTCAGAATCATTGGTAACTCATTATGACAAAGATGGAGGATACTGTGCAAACTGTCATTGAGATAAATTGCAGATTGATCTATGCCACAAAGGGAGATCAAAGAGAAATACAAGTGACAAAAATCCTAGGAAACATATTGTCATAAATGCCAAAAGTTAAACCAGAAAGGCTACTCCACAAAGTCTACTTTCTTACTTAAGCAGGTGATAGAAAGATTTATGATACTATGGGTTTTGCTTTTCTTTTTCTTGTAGTTTCACAGAAAGCTTATTAAGGAGTAGCATGAGAGCTCACATGTAAGATACTACTGTTTCTCTTGAGATCATGAACAGATATGTACAGAGGAGATGAGCTTATAAAGAAAAGTAGATGCAATCTTACTGGTATGTTTCAAGTTGTGATTGCACCAAGGGTCTGCCTATAGGTTATAATCTCTTTACACTTCTAAAGGATGATCTAGCTTATGGAAGTAAGAGAACTGTGGCATATGTTCTGTAAGAATAAAAGTGCTAGTTTTTGAGAACAGGATAACCTTTGAAACTAGGAGAAAAACTAAAACAGGTAGTCATGAAGAAAAAGAAAAATAAAATGAACTATAAAATAGATAGGAATCCAACCTGGTGGCACTACATATGAAAATGGTCACCCGACTATAATTAAAAGCAAAAAAAATCCCATCAATAACCATTTTTTGTCTCAAATTATTCAACAAAATCGAGACGAATAAAAACACACGTTACACACCTAAACATAGAACATGTTAGATGAAAGCATTATCTGATTACTGCAAGATTTTGGTGCTTCAGGAAAATCTTATTTCAGTTGAGTTCACATGCATGCATTTTGGAAAACCTGTCATGATGTCATGAAAGATGTTCATGTAACATGCACACAGCAAATGGAATGGCTGATAGATGAACCCTACTTTCCTATTTCCATACCAGAGAATTAAACCTGGCATTTAATATGCTTGCTGATTTTCTTCTTCTTTTTTTTTTTTTGGGTGATGTCAACAGGTACAATCTGATAGCCACAGGCCCAGCCTGCAGCATCCCAGGCAGGAAAATATACGAGGCCCAACAAGGATAAGCATAGGCAATTGACCATTTGTATATGTATTCAAAAGTGGTCCGTCTTTTAAACATTTTTGGATTGATCTAGCCTTTTAACTTTTTTCAATCCGCCTAGCCTCCGCCAATAGAGAAGAAAAAGCATCATTCCATTTTTATGTAATATATTTCAATTTATGCACATGTTTACCCCCAGACTTTTACATAATTAGGATCACCATGAAATAGAAATTTACCAATAGTAAATGCAGGCAATAATTCTTACATGTTTTGGTGGGTCGACCAATCTTTGACATGTCCCAAACCTGCCAAAAAATAAGAAAATGCACAACTTTTTTACTAATTTAGATGGAACTATGACTCTTACAGGAGGAAAATGGAATGAAAACAAAACATCCCCACTTTCAACAAGAAAAATAACCTTCAGAGAAGAGTCGGAAAATCCACCAGCAACCAATGACCCATCATGAGAAATAGATGAACAATTTAAACTATAACACATTCAAGATACAAGTCAGGCCACCAAAAATAACAAATAAAACAACTGAAGAGGCATCAACTGGTAACTAAATGTTTGATTGTAATTTGATGATGAGCACCTGTTATGTGCATTAATGAAGGTATAGAAGCTGATAGAAGGTAATGCCAAGCTACTTAATTGCACTCGATTTCTTAAGTCCTCGAGAATAGATTGTTCTACTTCAGTGGTCCTGAAATTATAGACAACATAAATGTTTATTCTTGAAACATTCCATCCATCAATCCAATAATCAGTGGCCTACTATCTATTTATTGGATGAAACAATAGTGAAACAGAACAAAATTATCTTGAGAAGTAAATCTAATCAGAGCATCTAAGTTCAAAATTACTGGCTCGATGCATCAGGATTTTATCAATGTAATCTATAAGGGTTCAATCTTCCAACAATATTTGATCTAAATTAGCAATTGATAATTAAAGACGTCCATCCATACTGCTAAACATAATTTACACATCTTAAAACAAATCAGTTCCAAAATTCAGCAAGCTTTATATATTGTGGCCACTTGATCCAAATCTAAAAACCTCCATAGTATATGTCTAACATTTTACAATGGTTGAATTCTAACTTAGATTCTGCCAAACATATCATAGCTGATATTGCAATTTAGAAAGCCAGCAATATTTTTTTACAGCAAAAACTGATCTAGGTTAAGATCATACAAGATTGCTGTCGCTACAAGTCTAGGAGTATCTAAAGCCCAAATCCAAGCAATGTGAGGAACATTATTGGTCAGTTTGCACATCACTGATGGTGATCTACAACAATTTAAACATGCAGAAACCAAAAGAATCAGATGTTTCAGAGGATTCTTGATCTTACCAATGGATTTAGTAAAAGAAAATTGATTGTAGCAGTCAAGCTATGTGAAAAAGAATGGTGGACCATATAAATCATAATCCATGCAGTTCATCACGACACGTACATCTTTTACATGGACTAAAATCAAGAAGTTTGGATACTTCTAAACCACAACTACATCAGATCATAATATCTTCCCCTTAAGAACTATCCATTATATGACCACTGGATGAGTGTGCAAGAAATCTCAACCACATTTAATGTTGGTTCCTTAGGCATTTTTGCTAACGAAGACAATGAACATCGAGGCAGACCCTCAACTGGATGATCTACAATGTACATGCACAGAGACATATATGCAAAAAAACACAGGCATACAAGCACAAATGCAGAGGCACACACAGGCAGACGTGCACATACACACAGGCATCGTTGATTTTTGGTCTATAAAACTGCATGAGCTCTGCCAAGGAAAGATTATGCGCACTGTGAGAGACAAAAACATGCACATAGCAGTCAAGAGACACTAAACCTTTAGATACTTTAACATCCACAATGCTAGGACATGATACTTGATGCAAACATATTTAAATTTTGAATGAAGGTAACATTAAGAAAGATTGGTTTCAATGAATGAATTCAACATGATTTCGAGCTGTCAACTTGAAGATCACAATATTCCAACAATGAATTACGATCGACAGCAAAATCATTTCCCACTGTGAATTATGAATTCCACTTCATATCTAGGGCCATAATTTCTCTGCATGTATGAAATACATAATTAACCATAATGAGTTATCGTTACCAAACATGGTCACCTAGAATAAATATTTGTCAATGATGAGATATGCAGTAACTATACCACATTGTCTTTCATGCAGTGGCTATTTTACATCTGTATGCGAAACCTAGAAACCGTCTGTTGTTTATGAACCAAAAAAGGATAGCAATGAATATAAGCATCCATGGCTGTAAGTACAAAAAAAAGAGGAGCGAAGGGGGAATCTTGTTTGTTACATCACAGGTAGAGTAAGCTCTGGTTTCACTCGAGGAGCGATGGAGACTGTGCTTGTCTCAGAGCGGATATTTTTCCCCGTTGCACCAACGAGCTTGTCCTTTTTCAACTTCTTGACAGAAACACCTTGTTTTCCTCCCTCCACAGACCTTTTCTGCTGAAGTTATAAAGGTTTGAGATTAACTTAGAAAAAAAACATGATCCCAAAAAAGGATTAATGTGCATTTCAAGCTCCATGACTAAAGTGGACTATATAATGGACATGCAACTAAGTGACAGCTGAAGAATGTAGAGTAGAACTAGGAAGTCATAGTCAGTATATTGGTATTCAGGAACACTGGATATAATATAGCATCTGCAATCTGTACAAGAAGCTCCCCTTTGCTACACATTAAGCAAGGGTTAAATAGGATGTTCAGGAATGCAAAACATACCATATCAATAATAATCGTGAATTTCTCAAACATCAAAAGCTTCCTAACTGCTAAGCCTTATCTAGGAACGTCAATGGGCTAAGCTAATCTAAGATTTTCAATAGGCCTGACTCCATAGCCCATCTCAAGATGGTACAAAATGATAAAACAGGGCCTGCAGATCAGCCCAATGACATCCCTAGCATTATCCTATCCATATGTGTCAGCTTGATCGATAGCTTCATGAATCTACAATCCATTCAATAAGTACATAAATATTAAGAGTAAGAAGTTAAGTGCATAGAGTAACCAAATAGTATGCAATTTACCAACTCAGTCGATAGGGATGTCAACATCAACATATCTAATGCACATTAATGATTTGAGTGAAGACATTATATATTAACCATTTTGAATATTTTAGTCAGAAATTTGGGCCGGAAGCTATAGAAATGTGACAAGCCAATTAAGAAGGTACAGGCATATGCATGTATATCTTGAAGAGGAGGGTTACTTCAACTAATGCTGAGGGATTTAGGAAGTTGAAGGGAACATTCAACATAATATGGACATGAGTTGTGAAAGAAGATATGGAAAACCTCGAAATAACATTCGAGATGAACATAGAAAGGAATGCTTAGCAGTGAGGATTGAGGATTTTTAAACCCAACATCAAATAGTTCATGCAGGCTTGATGTTTATGGTTATTGCTACAACACATTTTCTTCGTAGATAAGAACAACTTTCTTGTATACATCTTAGCTACTTTATATCAGAGGCCATAATAAGATTATAGTTTGGGCTGGTTGCCCTGCAAAGATACACTAGCTTTTCTATGACTTGAGGATCTCCTGTGGAGAAAGAAAAAAAATCAGAAGACAATTAACTGGAAGGCTAACTCTTAAACATTTCTTCTGATGTATGCCCAGCAAATATTCCTTTAATGGTGACTACTGACTACAATTAGTGTATGTCACTTAACATCTTCAAAGCTTTAATTAGATTTATCCTTCTCATCATTGTTTAAAATTTGAAATAGTTTAAACTCAATTTTGGAATCTTTAACTTGGGGTGTCACACTTGCTTCATAATTTCCCTGAAAACCTACTCCTATAACTAGATTTTATTCCTTCTCCTTTTTTATGACACATAATTTACCTACGTGTGCATCCAAATCCATTCATGCACCCACTACTGATTTCCGTAACCAAGCTCAACTGTCTACATAGTTTTAACAAGAACTAAGGTTTATTCTGTCGACCCAAAAAGTGACTGTGGCTCACAGATTTCTTGCTTGTTGTGCACCTCAACACGCTGTTCTCAAGTCTCTTGTCCATCTCAACCATGGTTTTATTCAGCAAAGAGCATATTCTTTGCTCCTTACAAAATCTGTTTAAAATCTAATGATTTAGTCAGTGACATCATAATGAACCTCATTCATAACATACTGTGTTTCGCTACTATAAACATGTCACACATTGAGAGGTAATGCTCTGATCCTCCAAAATTTTTCATGCCTACATCTCAAGTTCTAATCCATCAATTGAGCAAACCTTTTGCACATTCCATATATGTCAATTTCATATATCTATTTTATATACAATATCACCATCCTTTCCCGTTTATCTAGATCTTAGTTTATGTAATATATGACACCATATGGAAGACTTGAGTATGACATTCAAGTCCAAATATATAACATCATCCAAATATCAACAGGAGGCCAATTCTTTTGATTGCTTGTGAAGAGGATCAATGCATACACACACCTTTAATAAAAAGTGTACACTAGAGAAACAAGCATGGCACTTGAATGAGCCTTAGACTTGCTTCACATCTCCACATAGACTCAGCCGATTGCTTCAAAATGTTAGCCCACCTAAAAGCAGAGACCACAAGCCCCAAACAGGTCTAACTGAACAACATTTTGCTTTAAAAGATCATATAATCCATGGAAAGATGTTTTGAGTTCAGGTTTGACTTTGAAGATGTGAACCTCATGATCAGGGTATCTATTAGATCCTTATGTCCACAGCTCAATTTATGTTGTCTCTAAGAACATAGAAGTTCAGAAGGGCAAGTTTGTTCAGTGGAATTATCGCACATGCGAGAGATCCTATCACACCATCACATAGAAACCACTAGGTCAAGGGTTCAGTAATGGGTTTTTAACAGTTTAACATCTTTCACAATCAACTACTTCATGCCAAAGGCCTTTATTTTGCCAAAGTCATGAATTTATACATCAATATACACATGATCATATAATAAAATGGCAATCTTTCAATTTGCAAGATCAAACGTTGAAAGCCAACTACTTGCCTTGCTATCTTCTGGGTCCACCTCTTTGTTTTCACCCTCAGGCTTCTCGGAGTCTGAAACTGGTCTCTCCAAACGTTCTTCAACTGAATCTTCAAGCAACTGCAATTGCACAGATATTCGTTAAACTATCTGCAGAATACGCTAGAGGTACCATGGTAAAGTAGAGTGTGCATTTCTAATAGGTAACAACTCACAGTTCCGTTTATGTTTTATAAAAGAGAATGGAACAATAGTTATTCTCCTTAAAATGTTTCATACAAAAAGGCTATTTAACTCCAGCAAGTAAATAATAAATTTTGACATATGCTGGATACACAAAACAAATTTATGTATAAGTATATTATTTTAGTCAATATAATGCACTTTTAATAAAGTGTGACTTGACTTTGCTTAAAGGCTTTCCCATTTTGTGTATTAGTTTTCAAATGAAGCAAAAGAAAAGCTGGTAGTTAAATTTTCTGATTGTTTATAAAGTCTCATAAAGCCTAACAAATCTAATGTGTGATTTAATCTCAGTAGCTTTCTCCAAATCAAAGACTTGGGAACATACATAGGATCCAAATTTTGTTCCTGCACGTGTCCCCTGGAAATTTTTGTATCTAGAATTCAAATTTAACATTGATACTATTCCAACTAACTTCCTATTGCTAAAGTAGACCTACCACTGCATAGCAAGGGAGGTTAGGTAAAGTTCGTACACTCACGAGGCAGAAGTATTTTATTGCATTGAAAATAGAAATACAGCAGTGCAGGATGAATGTCAAGGGGGAGGGGAAAAATCATGTCATAGGCAAAACTCATAGCCAGAGAAAACAACAAAGCACAACAAACAGCAAAATTGGTGTGAACCAATGTCAGCATGGCTACAAATGGAAACACTCCACTGCTAATCCCTTGATTTTTCTTTTCTCACTAGCCATACCCAGAGAGACCAATAAGAATGGATGAAATGTATTTTTGGAAGTGGCAATCTCATAATGTATGATGGCAACGATGATCTGCACCAACCCATAAATCATGCTAGTTGAGAGGTCTCTTGGAGTGGAACACAGCAGAGAAGAACAAATGGAAACCCTTCCACCATGAGCGAGCATGATGATGATCTCTAACATGAGTTTCATGCTTAAGTGTGTCATTCCATCCTTTGGATTATTGGCTGTGGACCATGTTTACCACGTACCATCATACAAAGAAAATGTGGTTTTACTTTCAGCATGCTATGTCTGAACTTTTTTTGTAAGTTCAATTTTTAAGGGATTGAGACAGTTCTTTAGATGGTGCATTTTTCCATAAGAAATGTCAACCAAGTTTTTGTCCTTTCCCTATATGTTATAAAGATCAGAACATATGCATGATCCGATTTCTATTGAAAATCAAAGTGCTAATTAAATTTTGACTGCTATAGGTATTATAGTACAAAAGCAAAGAAATGAAATTACATTCATTCCATTTGACAATATACAAATAAAAGCAAAATCAAGAACACAGCATATTTAGTACCCATAAATAATAAAAATCTCGATTTCTTTCAGCCAAATAATCATGTTCTCTATTATTGTTGTCAGACTGCCACTTCATCAACAGACTAGTTTATTTAATGGAAAATAAAAAGAATACACCTATACGATGGTTTTGGAAAGCAGCCACAGCATACAAACAGCTGGCCTAATGCATAGACCATATGCAGGATGCAGGTGCATGTGCGTTGACATTTTAAATATATTAAGAAGTAGATAAGGGTTACAAAACAGATAAAAACAGGTAGAAAATTAGGAAGAAATGAATACAAAAACATTCAGAAAAAAGAAAAAGAAAAATTAAGTAATCCCAAGAAGCCGCTTGAAACCATATTTTAGTTTAGTATGACATATAGATCCAAAAGTATGACATCCCCAACTTGATAAGAATATATTTCACGTATGTTAATACATAAATGAATAAATCTGCCAATTATCAAATGAAGCTGAGAAAGAGGAGAAGAATATGAGATCACAGGCATAGGGTTGGGGTAGAAGGCAAGTCTTGGTGCAATGGTAAGGTTGCTCCATCATGACCTACATGTCACAGGTTCAAAACATAGAACTACCTCTCCACATGCAAAAGGCTGCGCATGTCCGCCCGCGCAGAGTGGTAGGAAGCTGCCCTTTTTAAGCAGAGGGCTCAGCTAACATGTGCGGACCACCTAAGCCTATGATGGCAGCTAATGGCCCACTATGTGCCCTCACCATTTATGGTGGCTGCTAGGTCCAGTGCGATGCAGTCAGTAGAATGCAGTGGTGGCATATGCAGCCATACTGAACTGCATGTTGAAATAGTGATTATACTTTCAGCATCTAATATGATGGAGCCTGAAGGATTTAAGTAAATTCAATTTCTTTGTTCCGATTTCCCAAATCTTCTCAAACTGGAGAGTGCAATAAAAAGTCAAGTAACAGAAGAATGACTGTCATCAGAACCTATACTGGACTTACTAAACTTGAACATCCTATAAAACAAAGATTCACAGAATACTGACAATGAATTATCAAGGACTGTTTTTCTTTTTGGAAATTATAAAGGACTAGTTGGAATCAAATAAATTCTGAACATCTTTCCTTCTGTAATTAATAACAGTCATGTAGGCTTAATTGTAAGGCTGACATGTAATGGAATGATAACAAATGAAGGCCCCATAGGACGCCAAATTTCCTTATCTCTGTGATATCAGGCAGATGGGTGGCAGAAAAAAAAAAACAAGAGGATACCCCAGAGGGAGAAGTTGGCTAGACTGAGAGAAGCTGCAGGATTTGAAATCCCAAATTTCAGGAATACTAGTCTACCCTTGTAATGGATTTCAAAATCCCAGGAGTCCTGCAAGCTTCTCCCTCTCTGCTTCTTTTCATCACTTCCCACCTACATGAGAAATCTCGAAAATACAGGATGTCAAAATCCAAACAAGACCTGAATATTTAAGTTGCACTTCCCATACTAACCATTGCAGAAAATCTTAAACCAGCACATACTAACCATTGAAGAAAATCTTAAACCAGATGAATATTCTCACTTACCCCCCAGCGTACTTCCTTCTGATTTATCTGTTTAGCTATATCCTGGCTACTCCCCACTAAGGCTACAACATCCACATCATCAGAAATTGAGGAAGGCTGCCCAGCAGATACTGTTAAGATTATCAGTGGAAGACAAATTATCAGAAAACCATGACAAACGAGAGGAACTGGAGTAGGTAAGAAGGAATTGAACATTTCCATTTTTTTCTTATTTATAAATAACCAAATATAACATGCAAAGTCTATTGGTAATTGGACGAATTCATACCTTCAAAATTTATATGTTCATTGATTATCCCAAGCATGGTAACGGATTGTGTCTTCTGAAGGTATTGCAGCAGGAGGTCGTAGGAATACTGAATACAGAAAAGCACCAAGAGTTTCCATCACCCAGATTATGACTTAAATCACGGCATACTCTTTGCAGGCAGGAATTTCTAAAACAAGGCTCCTAATTTATCGTCAAAAACATTTCATGACACATCAATAAAAAACAAGACCACGTCAACCTGAAGATAGTATGTGCCAACACAAAACATAAAAATAAAAATAAAAATAATGAAACACAGATTCAACAGAATTTCAGCCTGTAATTGCAAAAGAAGCTATAAGAGCATCTACGTCATTGATCTCATTGTCCATCAGACCAAGGAACCACATTGCCACATCACCTGACTCACCTCCAGCATCCATATTTCTTGCCATCATGATATATCTGGCCTCAGGGCTTCGGATTCTGGTTCACATCTATGCCTTACGTGATTTTGATTCTTTCTTCATTGTTTGCAAACGAGATGATATGGCTGTAAACACACAACTAGGGGTGTGCAAGGAACCCGATCAAACCACAAAACCAATCTAAAACCGCTAATTTCAGCTCGGTTTGGATTGGTTTTTTCCAAATTCGTTTGGTTTTGATTTAAAAATTTTAGAAACCAAAAAAATCAATTCAGTTTCAGTTTTAGTTTAGAAAAAACCGATTCAAACCAAGCTGACCCGTGGGTACACACCCACACACACACACATATATATTTTATATATTAATATAATTTATACATGAACTGCCACCGATTTACTTATATTTTGCCCTAGCTCCACCAGTTTATCACTGCTATATTTAGCCTATTTATCCCATCTCATAAACTGCCCATTTAGCCCATCGCCCCATCCCATAAGCTGCCTATTTAACATAAGCCCAATAGGCCACAACCCGATAAACCGAACCGATTTTTTCGGTTTGGTTTGAACCAGTTTTTCTGTGTTCAGTTCAGTATCACTTTTGGCTTTAGAAAACTGATTCAAATCAGATCAGTTTGAACATTGAACCCAAACTGATCCGAACCGAACCGTGCACACCCCTACACACAACTTAACCAAGTGCTCCATACTCACAGATATAGACAATACTATAGGATGGGAAAAGATAGAAACTGGAATTTTAATTTTTCTTGTTAATCTGAACTGTATGGTTCATTATATTTCAGCCAGATATAAGCATAATATAATATCGTGAAATAGTAAACCTTGTGAATCAGTTCATACCACCAAATGCCATCCTTTAATAACTGCTCTTCAAGTTATTTAGGTCATTTGAGTTCCATCTAACATCTTTGAAATCTATAACAATTTCTTCAGCCTTTTTTGATTTGAAGGCCTAACATACAAATCAGATGAGGTAATAATCTGATACCATTGTTTTGCATCAGATTACTGCATAAAAATCAAGATTATCCATTTTCCCATTACCTTTTAGGTTCTTTGAAGAATTCAACCATATTATGCTTTTTTTTTCTTTTAAAATTTGTAAATAACAGGCCATGAATCAATGTGTTTTGGGCAAAACATAGGAACATAGGTCACACATAATTCTCTGCAAAATCAATAAAGGTTCAAAATTAAAGTGATAAAGCTATTTATTAAGATTGATATTCAGATATAATGTTAACACAGGCTGATCTAGATACCCCAAATTGTTTATATAATTGGCATGAAAAAATCTCAAAGATTAACAAAAAAAAAAAAAAAATCAATCAACTAATGAACTACAAATTTTTCAATATAAAACTTTAGTTTTTCAATCTGTCATATTTTTGGCCAAGATATAAGTATTATTCACAATTCGTCCATACCATAAGCATAGCCACCCAGTATTCTGCCAACTATTTGGGGACAGCTTTATGGATCCTCATTTGTCAAAATTATAATAAATGTGGCCCAATACAATAGGACTTGCACAAAAGGTGATGGTCCATTCCCTTCACAAAGTCATAATGCTTTAGTATACATTATGCAAGGTTTTAAATCCCATGGAACAGAGGAATCCTGATTTCTCCATAGAACAGGACATCCCATTGTCCCATTTTGTCCTAGCAGCAGTCCCAGTCATGTATCCCAATAGATAACTTCCATCTCTCTCCCATCCTCCTTCCCTTTCTTTCTTATTTTCTTTCTTTCCTTATTTTTTTTCTTTTTCTTCTACCTTCCTTTCTTCCCTTTCCTTTTTCTTTATTTTCTGATCCCTTACCTTCTTTCTTTTTTTTTCCTTTTTCTTCTTCTCTCTTTCCTTTCTTTCTTCTTTCCTTCCCTTCTTTTTCTTCTTCCTTCCTTTCTTTCATTTTTCTTCTTCTTCTTTCCTTTCATGTTTTTCTTTTCTTCATCTTTTCTTTCTCTTTTCTTTCCTCTTTCCTCTTCTCTCTCCACATGAATGGGTTTTGAAGTCCCGACTCCGTCCCAATCCCATTTTCTTATAGAAATGGGATGGGACAGCCAGGACAATCCCTATCTGCCAGGATGTAAAACCTTGACATTAAATATATGATTTTTTGAAAGATATTATAAGTACATGAGCTTCCTATGGTTTTGCTATATATCTATAATTCCTACAACATCATCCACATTCATGATGAAGGTATATATAAACCTCTAACACATTTGATGCAGGACTGAGCAACTCTATGTGTGGTCATTTATGTTAAAATGTTTTAATTGTTTAAATTGCTAATTCATTTACATATGTACATGATTTATGCTTTTATCAAAGTATACTTCATCACCATAAGACTTTTTTTTTTATCCTTGATTTTAAGCTTGTTTGTGATTAAGACTTGATAAATTACTTTAAACTGAGGTTTTCAAACTTAGTACCAAACTCTATACTGATAGCTTACCTGTGCGGGTTCTGTCTGTGCAACACGACCTTGTACCAACACATGGTACAGCTGCTGCAGGTGAGCATGCAGCTATACCATGTGTCCATCCAGTACTGTATTGAGCCTCCTACTCTATCAGGACCTTATCTGGTTGATATGGTAAGCCTACTACCGAGTGTATGTTCTGTACGAAAAACCTTGCTTCAAACTATGCAATGCACATGTTAAACACCAAGAGACACAAACCATATAGGATGATTTGAGATGCTAAATTGCCATAAATCAGTTTAAAAAATAGTTTACTTGCCCAATATATTCTTGTGCACCAATTCAACGCTGTTATATCAGTGTAATTGTTTGCTTGCATTATGCTTAAGCTAGTTCTGCATCAATTGATAAAAGACTTCAAGATTTCATGAAATCACATGTCAAAAGTCAATACTTGAGCATTTCATACCAATCTCATATTGGCATAAGCATGGCATGAGATAGTTCAAAGATCCAAAGAGGAAACATAATCAACTTTTTGCAATGGCAATAATTTTGAGAATAGTATGGAACCCATTTTCCATTGCAGTTCTACACGGAAGGAAGACAAAGCAAGACACATCACAGAGATTTGAAACCAAGCACTATATGTTACTTCATTGTCAGCATCATGCAGAATTATAAACACTGAATTAATAGCCATGAATAATGTTAAAACTACTAAAGGAATACCAACAACATTCATTCATCCATAAGATTATTGAATATAAACATAATAAGCAAATCAACAGCAAATACCATAATCAAAACCAGGCTATTCTAACTATTTGAGATCAGCCTTATAGATTCTCATTTTTCACCAAATATTCCTATTCATGGCCACGTTCAATGTCAAGCTTTTATATATCTTTTTCACAACATCCAACCATGTTACCCTAGGTTTTCCTCTCCTTTCCTTACATCCTCCAACATAAAGAACCCCTCCCTATTAAATTTGCCACAGATTTTCAGTGTACATGTTCGTACCCTACAATCAATTCTCCATTACTTTCTCCTCACTTTATAGAACTTCAGCAGCTACTCTATATACTTATTTCCCACCCTATCCTTCCTTGCAAGGTTTTAAATCTCATGGAATGGGACTGTCCCAATTTTTTCATGATATGGAATGCAACACCGTCCCGCCCTGTCCCGACATTTGAGACAGAGGATGTCCCAAGGTATCTCGATCGGAACACTAGGATGTTAGCGGGACAGTCCTGTCCTGACACATGGGATGGTACCCCATCCCGATGTCCCGCGGGGTGTCCCGCTAGGATCTAAATTCTTCCTTGTTTCAGTTTTTCCCCAGACATTCATCTTATCATTCTCATTCACAACTTGTTTTCTTGGACCCTATTTATCGTCCAATGTTATAAGCCATACAACAATGCATGCCTTAATGCCATTTTGTAACTTCCATTTAAGTTGCTAAGATATGTGTCAATCACCACCCAAGAAGCACACCTCCACTTCATCTAACCAACTCTAATACTATTACCTGTGTCCTCATCTACCCCTATAGTATTTTGCATAACCCAGACAATGAAACTGATCACTCTACAATATCACTGACCCATCAATCTCAACTGGGGCCTCAACTTCTCGATATTAACTAAAACTGTATTTCATGTACTTCATCCTTGTTCTTTTAACTTTTAAGCCCTTATCCTCTAAAACTTTCTTCTATAAATCTAATCAAATATTTAATATTTTCCCCCACAAGAAACACTACATCATCCAACAATAACACAGACAATGGTACATCTTCATTAATACTAACATTGAGTTCATTCATAAATAGCATACAAAGATATGGAACTAATGATGATCCTTGCCCTTGGTGCAAGCAGTGATTTCAATTCGCAGTGATTCATAGATAGCACAGAAATCTGCAGTGATTTCAATGTATGGTTTATGTACACAATGCATTAGATTACCTTTCTTCATACCATTTTAAAAGCCTTTTCCGAGTTTTACTCCAAAAAAGCCTTTTCAAGTCAATAAAGACCATATTTAGATTATTTTCTTTGCCTTAATATTTTTGTAATCATCACATAAGAAGACAGCATTTATTGTTGACTTTTTTGGCATAAAAGCAAATTGGTTCTCCTAAAGCATCTCATTTCTTTGAATCTTTGTGCAATGACCCTTTCCAATAGCTTCATAAAGTGACCTGTTAAATCAATGCCCAAACTATTACAAAATTTCCATACATATAGTACACAGGCATTACAATTAGAAGTGGCAATTGGTCCGGCCTGGTCAGGTTCAGGCTAGGTTGAGACAGGTAACTGGAGAAAACCTTTCAAACTAAACCCAACCCATTCATTAAACAAGTTAGCAATTGAAGCCAAACTTAACATGTTCATTAAACAGGTAACCTGACCCACAATGCATAAGTCTTTTGATAAACAGGTGTGATCAAGTTGAGTTTGTAACAACCTATAAACCAGTTTAGATCCATAAATAAAAACATTTAAAATAGGTCATGAATGGGTCAAATTATAATTGTATTGACCCGCCTCGTTATTAAACAAGTCGAAATTGGTTAGACAGGTCACATCTGGAAACCTGAACTTGACACATGTAACAAATGCGTTAAGTTTGCTCAAGTTGTTTTCACCAAAGCTCATTCACGCCAAAACCTGAACTTGCTTCTCGTGGGTTAAGTTGGTTGCCTCATGGATTGCCGGTCTTAATTACAACACTTCTCCTTCAATCATTTGTAATTCTTGGTTTTCAAAATCCCATTAAATAAGATTTTACAAGCCAAATTAGCCTAATGCTTCACAAAATTTTCCAAACCCCAATAGGTATTCTCGTCTGAGCTTAATGCCTTTTCAAAGCAATCTCAACTTCAATTATATCCATTGCATGAAGAGAACCTTTATAACTCACCAACCATGCCTCTTCAACAGAATTGTCTCTAACTGAATGTCATTTAACAATTCTTAAAAATAGCATCCCTCATCTTTCTTTAGTTTCCTACCTTTTACCAAAGTCCTATTAACCTCACTCTTAACGAAGCTAACTCAATCAATATCTTGACATGTCCTCTTATTTATTTTAGCTACTTCATAAATTTCATTCTTATCTTCCTTTGGATCCAAGCTATAAAATAAATTATTATACACTAAATATTTAGCTTTATTGGCCTTTTGCTTCTTTCCTAGGCTTCTTATATATTCAAAAACCATGATATCATTTGTTTCTTCCATTATTTAAAACAAATCCAATTTATCTTAATTGCCTCTTCTACCTTATTATTTCACAATCAAGTTCATTCACGGGATATATTTTACCCTTTGACTCCCCAAGAACTTCTCTACCTACCATCTTAACACAATTTGCCATCTAGTCCTGCATTCTATGTTATTCAATTTCAGATTTCTAGTTCCCTCCTTGAATAGTTTGTCCTTAAAAAATGCAACATTTTTTCTTTTAAGTTCACCATCTTAGCACTAGGAATATATGAGTGTCCTTTCTTTCTTCCTATGCCCAGTATATAGATCTAATTCTACTAGCCTGTGTTGTGTTCTCATGCTTTCCCCTAGGATCACTTTACAATCCTTGCATGCCGATCTTTTTTGTTCTCCATATTAAAAATTAATCTATATGAGACAAATTTGATATACACATAAAGGTAACTAAAAATATATATCTTTTCCATATGTAGGTAATGTAAATACATGTACATATACCAATATATACATATGCATATGTATGCAGGCATGCAATTGCTCGATCATAGATAGGCCACTACCAACTCAAGGAATGAATCTCCCATTAAATTCCTACAAATGAACCCATATCCACCATATATTGAAACGCTAGAATATACAACCTTCACTAACTATTCCTACAAATAAATTCATATCCATCATATCTCGAAAAACCAAGAATACACGACCTACACTAACTAGTGGAATTGCAAGCTCACATCTATGAAACTGGGCAAATTAGCACCTCACACAGCTTTATTTTAACTTTGTTTTGCCGCAAAGAACGAGCAAGCTCCATCTCCTGCATGAAATAACATATAACAAGGAAAAAATATAAATATTTCACTCCTTCAATAAACTAGTATATAGTAAAATGTAGTAGAGGTGGGTAAAAGACAATATTACCTCCAAATGTGAAGGTGAGAGAATGCCTTCCAACTTTTGAAGGTCCCGTAAATGCATCAGTTCATGGTCTTCACGAAAAGTATGAAAAAATGTCCGAGCTACAAGATCCATATTACAACATAAGCAATAAAATATAAAATATACAATAATAATTAACTTCATAGGGAATCAGTTGAATATTTATTATATTCAAGAAGCATATTAATCACAAAGCGGAAAAGTGTACCTTCCTGCATATGCTCTTCTGCCACAAGATCCATGAAGCAGTGTATAAAAACTGGATAGAGCACACGGAGAAGTTCATGCTGTATAAAGTTCAAATGAGAGACAAGATTTTTGTCATTTCCATAACCCTACATAGTATCATAATCAAAGATATTCTACCTAAATGAATATAACTCAAAGTAGATTGATAAACAAAATTTAGAAAAGATATATATGAAAGAGAACATCATGTTGACAAAAGAAAAATTTATACATCAAATTATTGAATCCCATTAAGAAAAGCATTTAACAATCATCAAAAATGTATTTAACCATCATCGAAAAAGCCTCTAAAATTATAGTGCAGACATCAGAAAAAATAAACGCAACTAGGAAAAAAATATTAGTAGTAAATCCAAGGAAAATTCATTGATACAGTTGATGAAAGCTAATTTTGCCATCCTCGGCACTGAAACTTGCAATTCTTTCCTTTTATGAAATTTTCCTTTTTCAACATTTTCAGACATACTAATAATCCCTTGAAAGAATACTGCAATATTTTATATGTCAAACTTGCAGTTTAAGATTGAAAATACCTGCCTGTTCTAATTTTTAAATCATATCTGCACTCACTCCTATGCTCAGAAATCTGGTTATAGATTTCAGGTTAAGATTAAAACTTGATCAAGTTCATACATTGATCAAACCTCAGGAATGGAATCTTAAAAGCTTAAGATACACTATCTATCAAGCACTGTAAAGTGTGATCTAATACAAGCTAATGTATTATAGCTCAACTACAGAAAAAGTACCACCGGCCACTATAGGGGAATATGTCATGTTATAAGCAGTCAATGGAGAAGAACTACCGTATCATGGATTTTTATATGAAATTTTGTGTGGTAAGGACTTTAATTGGCATCAAGAGAAAGAAAGAAGGTACAAGGTGTCTCCTGCCAAGTTCTTAATAAGGATATGAAGGTACGAAGGTTCCAAATAAGAGGTAAAAACATAGGCACCAATGAGCAATAGAAAAATGTGATTAAATAAGCATTGTTCAGCCATTCAATAACTCTCTTTCCAAATTTCCCACCAAATCACATGCTAGTAAAGCCTTATTTAAATACATAACTAAAAATGTTGACCATGGGAAATGTTGATAAAAGATTTGTAACAATGAGGCAATGAATGCAACGGTGATGAAAGATTGACACTTCAGTGTCAAAAATATAAGAATTGAGGGTTCAGTATTAAGATAAATGGGCACAACAACATTGCTACCAAGTAGTAATCTTGAGCCATGGCCATATTCACAAACTGCAATAGTAGATGGCCACTACAAGGGGCTAAATTTAAAATTTGATCCAAATCCTGAACCATCTGTAAAATCAGATGCACTTGTATACTGAACATGATAGAAGGCAAAGAGTTCTGTTGGTCATTAGATATTGAACCTAGTTCTTCATTTACTAGAGAAGCCTCAGTGCTTTTATGAACATACTTATCTAATTGACAAATGATTACCTTGTACAAATCCAATGAACTATACGCCCACGATCTTAGCTTGCTATATCCATCATGGTATCTTGCTGGATCATTGTCTAATCTGTAAAGCAACAAACAAGAAAACTTTTAAAACAAGATTAAAATTATATGGCATCTGCTGAACAGAAGAAAGATTGGAGATTAAAGCTGGCCAGTGCGTAGATTCCTTCAAAACTTCACTATGAGATATTAATAATGACCAAAGTTACTAGAATGTGTTACAGAAATGCACAAAAAATGCCAATCTAGATCTGGCTAAATTTAACATGGTTGCGACTTCTATACTTAGGATACCAGTTCCCTCAAAAAATATATCAATCGAGAACTTTATTCTGTACATCTGTGACCTTAGTTACCAAGATATGAAATCAGGATAAAAATGAAAAATGAAACAATAGTAGTGTATCTCTAAGTTCACATGCACATCGGACGTATACAGGCGCATGTAATAAAACTGACGATCAAAATCACCATACATCAGCTTTTAACACAAGGATATAGTTGGTTCTTAAATCAGATAATAATATAATGCATTCTAAATTACTACTATGCATTTAGCCAATTAGCAGTGCAACTCCAGAATAAGATAATATAGGTCTCTATTCATACTATATAACCTCAAATCATTACCTGATTTCAAGTAGTATAATTAGTCACTCAAGGAAGTTAACTACATTGGTAACAAATCATGGCTTGAACCTCAGTCAGATGAGTCTATCACCATATTAGAGCTGCACCAATCACACACTCAAATGGGAAAGGGAAAATGGGGACTCGTTTCAAATCTATATCTATAAATGAAACCTTTAACTCCTAATTTATAAGTAACCTTTAAAAATGATACAGAATAAAAGCAAAGCCTGACACTAAACCTGATTACCCTAAACTAAAAGGTCCATGTGATCGGCTATCAAATGCTTCAAAAGACAAGAAATAAAGCATAACAATTTCTTCATCATTCCAACTGAAGAAGGTTGAACTACCAACTCAACCAGATCAATCACTCAAGGTTGGCCAAACCATCCTGAACTGGGCGGTTCCCTTCATACCAAACCAAACCATCAAGAACTAGAACAGTTTAGACAATCCGGATGGTTCATCCCTAATGTCTTAATAAAGCCCCGATTTCCTACAGTTCAATGTTTGCAATCTCTCTCCCTCCCTCTTCATTTGATCTCTCTCCCTCTTTCTCCGCCTCCCTCCCTTCTCAATAGCAGGTGGAACCCCACCCCACCCCGCGCTCACAATAGTGTTCAAGAGCACCCCTGCTGGCAAAAGTGTTCAAAAGCACCCCCCCCCTCCCTTTCTGTGTTCATGATGGTTCGAGAGCAACCCCCTTCCCTCCCCTCCGATCGAACATGGCTCACTCCCCCCTCATTCATCATCGATAAGCATCCCTCTCTCTTGCTTCACTAGGGTAAGTGTTAGGGTTTAGCCCTCTGCCCTCTCCCTCTCACTCCACTAGGGTTAGGATTTAGCCCTCGACCCTCCCACTCCTCCTTCCCTTCCTCCCCCTCCCCTTCTCTCTCTACCTCTTTCCTTTTATCCCTCTCTCCCTCCCTCTCCCTATTTCTAGTATGCCCTAGAATGGCATAGTAGAGACCCATACTATACCAAACCAATCGCCAGCTGACGCAACCTCCAGTACCGGTTCTGCTATACCACCTAGCAGGCCTCGTTGCCACTGGATCTTTTTTCCCATCTGTTGGATGAAAGTTCTCTTGCTAATATATAAAATCCTATAGTTGACTAGCAATAACAAATATTTGTTTGTGTTTGGCTTATAATGAATTGATATATTCTTCTTGAGCAAATAAAGACTTCCATCAAGTTAACATGACAAATGATCTTTAGATTGTCAAAACTCTATCACATTTATTTGAGAGCAAGTGAGACCTCCACAATCTGAATATGCATTTTCATGAGCCAATAAGTTGTCTGAGAGTTTTCAAGTTCATAATATGATCACCCTTGAATACTTCCATGATGTTCATCCTCATGCAGTGCCACCAGATCACAGTTAATTGTGTTGATAATTGATGGCTATCACTAATCTCTTGAGCATCATATCTTCTATCACATTAAGCTGACACAATTGTCTGATATTAAAAATATGATGACACTTATCAGTCAATAAAAAAAAAATTCCAACAACAATAGTTCTTCAGAGAAATTGATCACAAGCAAGAGACTGTTGAATCCATTAAACACCAATGATAACTCAGAAACTTTTTAGACCTTAATTAGCTCCCTCTAGGAAAGTGTCACGTCATTCAAATGCTGTTAGAAAGATTGAACATCCACTCTCCATGACCAAGCTATCATCCACAATGTTAAAACTTACAAATTACAGAGGGCACCCTCATACTGCTCTCGATACAACCGGAACACTTCCAAGCATATAGACTTTTGAATTTTGATTTATCCAACAGGAAAAATCACTTCAAAGTATTTCATACTTACTTTTAATAGTCATCAGATATCCCCCAACTTAAATCTCAGATAGATTTATCGGACACTCGGAAACATTAATTTGATATTTTAAAAACTTCCACAACACCGTTCAACCACTGCGACAATCACACTCCCAAATAAACCGAAAGCAAAGATTAAGGCTCCTAAGTTCTTAGTCAAGCAAGTAAAAGGAATCTATACAAAATCATGTTCCATAAGGCCAATGTGAAACTAAGATCATCAACATGAACCTATTGACATCAAACAATAGCTACGGATTTTTGAAACCTCGCATGGACCTAAACTTACTGCAAAGTCATAATTCAGGTATTATCGGGTACCAAATGTGGCCCGCTTTCACCACACCGTAATGACCCACGGACGAACCCCATTATTTCTAGTCCAATTCTCCATGCAACCTTGACCTGCTCCTTGCTCATCAATCCAAATGATACGAGTAAAGTGCCCTAAATTTAGCTTAAATCAGCGAGAAAAGGTTTTGAAACCCAGTTGGAAACTGTACTAAAAGAACCCTAACCAACTTCCAAGCAAACCAAAGCTATAAAAAAATCGTCAACAAATTTGAAAAAAAAAACATTTGTTATATACAATAACCACCAAATAGGCCATTTTGAGATAGGTTGAATAGAAATCAACCACCAAATTTTCAATTTTCCTTCTCGGTAGGCATCAACGTGGTCTCAGATCACCTAATTGAGAGATTTTACGGAAAAAGATAGCTGAGAAGAGAAGAAAACGAGAATAGGACCGAGAGAGAGAAGCAGGAAGGATTGGATGAACCTGGAGACAGCGAGATCGGACTGAGCGGAGGAGGAAAGGCGGTTCTGCTCTTCTTGAAGGACGAGTTCGGTCTGCCTGAAGCCTTTCTTCCTCAGATAAGCGTACACGGCCTTCTGGAGCTCCTCCTCCTCCATTGGAGCCCAAGATTGAAGAAGCTCGGGGGAGGACAAAAGGAAGGGCGAGCAAGAGAGCTTCTTCCACTACTAGGGTTTTGTTTTAGGGCGGAGGCGAGGGGTGGAAAAAGCACTCTCGTTATCGAACGGTGCCCAAACCCAAATCCGCTTGCCGTGTGTGCGTTTGACAAGCTATGCGATGAGCACGAAAAGAAGAAAATCACAACCGTCCGTAGGTTGCGATTTGGTGGTGCTGGATTTTGGTCTCCCATCCTTGGTTTCAAGAATGCTCCAACAAGAAAACAGACAATAATGGTGACGTGGCAAGTTGGCAGACATGACATCACGTTAGCATCAAGCAAATTGGTTGCTAGCGATTTTCCTCAACTATAAGCAAAAGCGGTTTGCAGCAAGTTGAAACAGTTGGAAACAACTCCATACTCAATAAATACATACATGCATGTCTTACCCAAAAAAAAAAAAAAGCATACATTCACACATATACATACGTATACACATATATTGAAAGAATGATGCGGTTCCAACACATTTGCATATTGATGCCAAGTGTTTCTCAGGAAGATTGTCTCGTGTCTAAGATTTCTATATATAGACTTGAGCATTGATCTCTCCCAAGATTTAGGATTGTTTTCGCAAGAATTCTTTGATTTAGTTTTATCTCTTTATTTTAAATTCTTGTATTTATATCTTTGATATGTCATTGCATTCATTAGAACATTTTAAGCCCTACTTGAGGACTAAGCCATATATTCACTAATTGACTTGATTGATCTAGCATGCCAGCAATCCTCGATCCCTAGTAACTATTTGTCAAAGGAGATAACCATCTTCATGTATAGTCTTGCGCACAAAATTTGCATAGGGATAAACTCCTAGGAACCGAAGAAGACACCAAGGATCTTGATAGGTGGTGCAGAGAAAACAATAGCCCAACAAAAGCTCCGGTGCAAGGTGCCAACTTGTACTGTTCGAGAAAAAGTGCCTACAAGGTTGATATCCCATTGGTTACTAATTGGCATATTGTTTAAAATGTGGCTAATACCATTAAGTCAAGGATCATGAAGTGCATTATTAGCATCCAATTTTGTCTAATGTTTAGCCCTTGCACACTAGCATTTTACTTGAGTCTTTGCATATGGTCAAACTCATTAATGTACGTATTATCCTTATTTTAAATATATTACACATAGGTTGTGTTTGGTAGCCGACAATCTATCTAGATTGCTAGCAATTTAAAGTAGGCCCGCTGGATTGCTACATTAGATATATTTTTTGAATAGAAATCTAAATTGCTTTAGCAATCTATATTACCTCGACAATCTACATTGTCTCTCATGAGGCAATCTATATAGTCTTTGAGAGAAATGACTATCCAGATTATCACTTTTTTGATAATATTACAATAAAAATTTTGGATAAAATTACTCCTAAAAAAAATCACACAAAATTCGTCGCCCAACCCTCTCCCTCCTCCGACGCCACCCGTGACTCCTCCACGCACGCCCCCCAACCCCTCGTCTGTTCGTGGCTCCTCCACCCTCATCCCCTACCACCCCCTCGTGGCTCCTCCATGCTTGTCTCCATCACCCCCATAGCTCCTCTGCGTGCGTCCACCACCTCCCTTCTCCCCCTCAATGCCCACGGTTTCCCACACCTCTTAGCTTGCACCCTCTCATGGCTCCTCAGTGCTCATCCCCACCACCCCCATGGCTCCCCTGCACGCACCCACCCCCTCCCCTCTCCCCTCATGCTCGTGGTTCCCTATCCCCCCGGGTCCGTTGATTCTCCGCACCACCACCACACCCACACCACTCCCACTGCTTCTCACTGAGTACTGTTTGGTAGAAAGTGATATTTTACATCATCCTAGTGATGTAAGTTAGGTGATGTGATCATCTTGTTTGGTGATGCAAAATCCTATCCAGTGATGAAGAATCTAGTGATAAGTTCGATGATAGCATCACTACATTGTGCAGTAATGCTATCACCATACATATCCCAAATGATAGTACATCACCAGATATTGGTAGTGTGCTAAAGTTATTTTGGGATATGTCCATGAGTCTTTCAAGAAATTAATAAGATGATGATACATATTTTCAAAAGTTAAAAATTTAAGGCATGTGTCATTGATGATTAATTTCTAAATACTCTCGATCAATTAATCATCATGGAGATGGTGATTGATCCAGATAGATTGATATATGAATCATTTCTCTTTTAGAATAGACGAGTCTCGAGTCTACAGTATGAGGATACTGAAGTGAGAGTGTAGATAGTTGTTGAAAAATAAGGATACATAGCATGACTAATATGAGAAGTCACTTGAATATCTACTCATTCATCCATGATTTGCTCGATGCTGCAGTAATGTGACTAGTCCTTTGATCTACGATGCGTCGGCTGTTCACAATGTGATTACTGTAATTTCACTACATATACATTTAGTCTCCTAGCTATATGGGTCATTGTGGTGCATATTGGCTGCAATAGATTTATTATAGGAATAGAATTTGCACCTATATGAAATCTATCATCCTTGATAGATAAGGGAGTTAGTCCTATATGATTTATGAGACTGAGTTCAAAAGATCTTGTCAGAATAGTATGAATAATGGAAAGAGTTTTTATAGTTTTTACATCAGAAACTCGAGTCAAATAAATTTGACATATGACAGATAATGAGGTTTGACAAAAAATTTTATAATCTCTATCTTATCGAAATTTATGATAGAAGTATTGTATCATATGATAACTATACCTAAAGATTCATCTATTCTATTTTACTAGAATGCCACTACATGTGCTAGACATCACTAGTGGATTATGGGACTTATGAGATTTATTTTGATGGTCAATAATTTTTAATGGTGAGTTGGAATTGTTCCAATTCATTGAAAGGAGTTTCTATAATATTGTTGATGAAGATCACAATATATCTCACTACTAAATATAATAGAACCTATGGAGTCACACACAAAGAGGTTGTATCTGATTAGATGATTGGATTTAATTTGACATGTCAAAGATTGACAAATCAAAACTTTGACTATATCAAAGAGTTGACATAGTTAAAGTCCAAAGGCAATAGGACTTTTTATGAGATAAGAATTTTGGATTTGATCAAAAATTGACATCAAAAGGTGATTGACTCATAAAAACTCCTCTCCCAAGTGTTGGCACCTCACTTTCCTCACTCCAAATTCCACATGCCCCTTATGTGAAGTTGGATCATACCTAAGGGATTTGACACTAACAAGAGTTATGGCACCCATGGACTCTTGGCTTGTAGGCATGGTGGAATCCTAATCCTAGAAGGATTTCTCATGCCTCTCTTTAAAAGGGAATACCCCACACCCCACATAATTTACGTCATTCTCTTCATGTGAAATAGGATTTCATGTCTAAAGGGAGGCACACAAAATCTTTAACATCCAAAAGAGTTTGGACGATTTGGGGTCTTCTTGAGATTGATCTCATGCTTAGAAAGGTTCCATGCCCACACCTTGACGCCCTAATTCCCTTCATGTGAGAAAGAAATCTCCAATGCCTCTTTGGAGTTCACCTGAAGATATTTTCAGATCCAAGAGTTGGACACCCAAGAGGAAAAAAGCCTTTAGAAGGCTCACATCTAAAAAGAGTTCTTAGGAGAAGGAAAACAGAAAGAGGAAAGAGAGAAAAATAGCGTTGGATTTCCTTAAGAAGAAAATTAAGAAAGGATGAAGAAGTATTCATAATTCATTCATGTGTGGAGTGCGAACTACGAAGATAAAATGTTGAAATCCTTAAGAAAGATTTTCAACAAAGAGAAAAAAAAAAGAAATCCATCATTCAAGAGGATCTCTATAAGAAAGCTAGCACCTTTGTGAGATCAGATTCTTGATTAGATAACAGTTTATGTGGATACCTATAGAGGTCAGATATTTGTGCGGCTTTAAAGAAATTATGAAGACATTCACGATCATCAAATTACAGTGAAAAACTATCTATGCAAAGATGAAGATTTGATCTTTTTTATTTTAATTTTAATATTAACAACTATGAGAAATCCTAATTGATTCGAGATGAGATCTCACATAATTAATCTAAAAAATTATTTTTATTCCACTGCATGATTAAATAAATATTTTTATATTTCTTTCTGCTATGCAAATCAATCAACCCCTAGATTCTGACAATATGTGTACTATCTAAGCAAATAAAAAAATTATTTAAAATAGTATATAGAGAAACTGAACTTTAAAATTAATACATAGTGATGTATGTGACTTAAATATTTTAACTAAAAATAAAAAAAAAAGATACTTTATTACTTTCATAGATGATTTCTCTAAATATTGCTATGCATCTCCTATTAAAATAAAAGATAAAGCTTTAAATAAATTTATAATTTATAATAGTGAAATTGAAAATTAATTTAATAAGAAAATTAAAATTCAAGGTTAGATAGGGTAAGAGAGCATATTTCAAATGAGCTTAATAATTTGTATGAAACAAATGATATTATTCATGAAATAATCTCTCCTTATCACCCAACTCTAATGGAGTAGCTGAAAAAAAAAAATAGTACTTTAGTTAATATGGTTAATTCTATGATTGCTAGTTATGGTGTATCTTTTAATTTGTGGAAAGAAAACTCTTCTATTTACTTGTTATATTCTTAATAGAATTCTCGATAAAAATTCTAATCCAACATCTTATGAAATATGAAAAGATAGGAAACCTAATCTAAATCATCTTAAAATGTGGGGGTATTTAGCCAAAGTTAAAATCTCTAAAAATAAAAAGAGAAAGTTGGATCCTAAAACTATAAATGAAATATTTATAGGATACTCTTAAAGTACTAATTATTGAATTACGATCATAAAATCAAAAAATTAATAAAATTGATGTAAATGCTATAATAGTATCTAGAGATATTTTTTTGAAAATATTATGCCCCTTAAAGATAAAGTTAATAAATCTTTTAATCATTCTAATTTACCTTCTAATAGCAATTCTAATATAGAGGATATTAATGGAAACACTAATTCTTTATATTTAGATGAACATAGGAAAAGTAAAAGATAAAGGATTGAAAAGCATTATGAAAATGGTTTTTACATCTATTTGATAGAAGATGATCCTAAGTGTTATAGTGATGCTATTAATTTAGTAGACTATGTTTTGTAAAGAAGCTATAATAAAATAAAATCTCTAATGAATGATGGAACTTTGATTCTTGTTGATCTACCTAAAGGGTGCAAACCTATAGGTTGTAAATTAATCTTTAGAAAGAAATTAAGAATAGATGAATTTATAGATAAATTTTAAGTAACATTAGTTGCTAAAGGTTTTACCCAAAAAGAAGATTTTGACTATTTTAATACCTATTCTCTTATTACTAAAATTATATTTGTTAGGACTTTAATTGCTTTAGCTTTTATATTTAAATTAAGAGTTCACCAAATATATGTGAAAACAACATTTCTTAATGGTGATCTTGAAGACTAAATTTATATGGAACAACCTAGAGACTTTATAGTATCTAGATAAGAATAAAGTTTGTAAACTTCTTAAATCCTTGTATAGGCTAAAACAAGCACTAAACTAGTGGCATGAGAAGTGTGATTTAATAGTTTTATCTTGTGGCTCTTTTATAAGTGAGGCTGATAAATGTATATATACTAAGGTAAATTATGATTCATATGTTATTAGGTGTTTTTATATTGATAATATTTTAATTTTTGGTACCAATATAGAAATTGTTAATGATACTAAATATTTCTTATTTAGTAATTTTGATATGAGATTTAAGATGCACTCCAATGAACTTAAGAGGCACACATGCCTGAGACTAAAAATATTAAGGTACCTTCAAAAATATGGAGTAATAGTATTGGAGTATGTAAGGACTACTAAAAATATAGCAAATCCACTAACCAAAGGACTTGCAAGAAAGCAAATTATAGAATTAATGAAGGGAATGGGACTGAAGCACATTAATTGATTATCTAATAATGGCAACCCAACCTTACTGATTGGAGATCCCAAAAAGAAGGTTCAATGGATATTAACAAGTTGTTTTAGGATGACTGGAGAAGTACTTTGAAAAAAAAAACAGAGAGGAAATAATTACTCCATAGTCCCATTCTAATAAAAGTGATTTTTAATGCAACGATAAGAGGAAGCATAATTATCTTTAATGGGGCTAATTATATTGGATATTTATCCATTATAGATGCCCTTGAAAGATGCACCTATGTGAGTATGGTTATGGTGCCGCAACCTATATATGAGATTAAGCTATTTCTAGAGCACTCATGAAACCAAAATATCAAAGCAACACTGAAAAGTATCAATCTGAATGAATCCAACAATAGCCAATATTTATGTGTGTGGCATATAAAATTTATGTTAAAGAGCCTGGTTCAAGACTTTGTTCACTACAGACTCTATAAATGAAATATGTCAACATTAAGTAAAGATTCAAACAAGTAAGGTACCTTTATTTTTTACAGTCTTCTTAATCCATACATATTTCATATGTGTTATATGATTCTCAAAATTTTGCATTATATGAGGGATTGTTGATTTATATTTATTTCTCTTTCCTCTCATAAAATTCTATAAAATTCTACGAGCACAACTCGTAATTGTCTCTCATGAGATATCTTTAAAAAGTCACTTTCTCTCCTTATAAGATATCTCATACTGATGCATGGGAAATGGACTCTTCAAAAGACTTTCATAGATGAAAAGGTGCATTCTAATGAAAAGATGCATCCGATCTGATGGTGGTTCTAAGAAATACAACTCTTAATGAACGAATGGATTATGTGAAAGAATGTATTTAATGAAAGAATACCTAAGCATCCAATCATACTCGCCCTTTCACATCTATAAATAGAAAAAAGATCATATTTCTCATCTATCAGATTAACATCCTCTTCTATCTAAATAGCACTAGATTAGAGGAGAAAATTAAGAGCACCGATTAAGTGACCTTAAGTACACCCATTAAGTATTTAGAAGGAGATTCTATCTGCATAAAAGAAGATTGAGAAACATTGTTTCAATCAAATTTGTTGATTTTCAATACATCTGGATTTGGCTAGTTAGGTTTGATCCTGATTTTTCTTCATTAGAGTGTACTTCAAGAAGAATATGAAGTGATTTATTATACTTTGAGAGTAGACCGCCATTAATTATTTACTCATAGACAGGACTAATTCTATCCTAAAGGAAGTGTTAGGAACATGTGATGAAATCTGTTCCCTACAAGAGTCGATTATGATCTAATTGAACTAACAATCAAACAATAATAAATAATTAATAGTAAATTAAACTAAAACTTACAAATAGGAGTGGTGCAATACACTATCCTAAGGCAATTTTTGATCCTCGTACAGGATTAAGCTCAAAAAATCCATCTCAAGATATAACTGGAGGCCTCTCCTGTGGGCACAATCGTGGAAAAGATGACAGAGGTTCTATCCAACAGATGAAAAAATAAAAATGGATCAAGAGAAACTTGGAAGAAGAAGGTTTTGAAGAGAACAAGAAGATTTTAGATTAGAGGGAAGATAGCAAGTATTTTTCTTGTATACTTAAATCCCTCCATCACGGGCCCATTTTATAGGCCCATGGACCATTTGGGCTGCCCATGCAGCATTAAAACATATTAAACATAAAGAAAAATTCTTTGTGCATCGCGAGCGATGTAGAAAATCCGACATGGAGTGCACCACTTTATATGATTAGTCCACATAACCACCACTTCCTAACGTGTATTTAATGTTTGTAGTTTTACTTTTTCATTTGAAAATTTTGAATGACGAAAATATCTCTACTTTTTAAAAAAAATTATAATATCATATGTCCATATTATGATATTCTACATGCAAAAAATCAAAATTTTGATGCAGAATGTCATAATATGTCATAGGATATTATAATTTTTTTCAAAGAGTAAGAGTATTTTCATCATTTAAAATTTTTAAATAAAAAAGTAGAACTGCAGGTATTAAATGCGCATTGAAAAGTGGTTGGACAAAAATGCTCCTTCTATATTATGACATTTTGAATCATATTATAACCTCTTGGGCTATATTATAACATCCTATATGCAGAGAATCATAATTTGACTCAGGATGTCATGATATGTCATAAGATGTCATAATTTTCTGGATCATATTATGACATCCTACATATAGGAAATCATAATATGCTATAGGATACCATAATTTTATCTAAAGATCAGGAATATTTTTGTCATGCAAAATTTTTAAACCAAAAAATGAAACTGTAGGCAATAAATGCGCGTTGAAAAGCGGTGGCTACGTGAACCAATCATATAAAACGGTGCGCTCCATGTCAGATTTTCTACACCGCTCGCAGTGCACAAAAAATTTCTATAAACACAAATTAATGAGTAGAAAAAATAAACACATAATTAAACTATCTAACGGGCATAAAACAATGGGTAGAAAACCAATGGACAGAAATCTAATGCAAAAATATTTTAATACGATATTTATCTTGATTAAATAAGAAAAAATAGTAATAATTCTTAAATAAAAAAAATAAATAGAGAAAAAAATAAAATATAGGCCCTGCCATGCCACAGGCATGGCATGAATGCTCACGTGTGAGCCAGGCCGAGTTGCACGTGCGCATGAGGTTGGTCCCAAACTTCTCAAAGCACAAAAAAAAGTTTTCAATATAAACTCCTTTCCAATTTTTTCTCTATTCAATATAGGACTAAGCATCTTAAAAGCTTAGAGATTTAGTTGGAACTAGTTGGAGAAAATTTTGAGTTTTCAATTCCCTCCAAAACATTAACAATCCCTCTTAAAACTCAAAATTTTTGAAAACAATTAACACTTAAAAATTTAATAATGTGAAATACTTTTTTACTGAATATATATACTATATAATAGGTGAAGTTATAACTTTACTTAGTATTAATAGTATTAACCTGAAGGAAACAGAGTAAACTAAATTTTCAACTATATTTCTTTGACTCATATTTTTACTATTACACACACAATACAGAAGCTCATATCATAGGTTTGCATATTAATGGGAGTGTGTAGGTATCTTGATTATTTCATAAGAGTTTCTAGAGATTGTCTATGTCTCTAGCCATGACCAAATATGTATACTCTTATATAGGTTAGCCCTTCTAGGGATGGGTATAGTATCACATCTCAAGGAATACATCTTAGATCTCATTCAAAAATAAACTCTTCCTAACCGCTATATAGGAGCACCAATCACTATAAGGATGGGCTAGAGTCTATAACTCTTATATTTGATAAATTCATACATGCTCCCTGATCAATCAATCAGCTTATCATTGTTACATTGAACCTTCTTCAAGGGATCTCCTATCATAAAGGTTGGGTTTCTATGGCTAGAAAGTTCTTTATAAGCTAAGCCCCATCTCCTCGATGACTCTAGGACCATATTCCTATTTAAGGCTTTTGTAAGACAATCAATAAGATTAATTAAGGTTAGTTGCAACATAGTTGAAAGAAATAATTTAGAATTTTTCTTTTCTTTTTATAGACTTTTATCTTAATTTAATATATTTATTTATTTTAGTATTCTTAAGTTTTTTTTGCAAAAATCTATTGCAGCTCTAGAATTGCAGTAAACAGATATGGAAGGAATAGGAGAAGATACTAAAAGAATTTTAAATAAAAGTTCTTTTAGCCATGCAACTTCAGAATAGGTTGAATCAAGAGCAACAAGTTCAGTTTTTATAGTACTTTTAGCTAAAATAGTTTGTTTGGAAGGTTATCAAGAAACACTCCCTCTAAGAAGAAAAATATAGCCAGAAGTAGCTTTGACATCTAATGTGTCAAAAATCTAATTTGAATCACTATAACTCTCAAGTATATTTGGATAACCAACAAAATGAAGAGAATAATCTATTGAACTTTTAAGATATTGGAATACTCTCTTTAAAGTAGTCCAATAAACATACTAAGATTACTAGTATATCTACTGAGTGTGAAAATAAAATAAGCAATAACAAGTATAGTTCAATTAGATAGATACATTAAAGAACCAATGATTTGAGCATACTTCTCTTGATTTATAGATTTTTTTTGTGTTCTTTAAGAGATGGATAGAAGGATCATAAGGAGTAGATACAAAAGAATAATTAGAATAATCAAATTTATTAATAACCATTTGACTATAGTGAGATTGAGATAGATTGATTGAATCAAAAGTATGAATAATCTTCAAATCAAAAATTTTATCATCTTCACCTAAATTTTTCATATCAAAATGATGTGATAGAAAATTTTTGATATTATTGATTAAGTCAAGATCAGGAGCAAGAATCAAAATATCATGAATATAAAGGCAAAAAAGAATAAATTGATCATCAATTTGTTTATAATAAAGATATTTATCTGATTTATTGATTTAAAATCTATAAAAAAATTTATTTAATCAAAATTTTCATGCCATTGCTTAAGAGTTTGCTTCAATCCATAGAGAGATCGAACAAGTTTATAGATTTTATGCTCCTGGTTTGGAATAAAAAAATTCTCTGACTGCTGTATGTAAATCTTTTCATTAAGATTTCTATGCAGGAAGGCAGCCTTGATATTCATTTGATGAACAATAACTTTATGGATGAAAGCTAAAGCAAGTAGGTCTCAAATAATAGTAATATGGGCTATAGGTGAACAAGTATCAAAGAAGTCAATATCGACTTTTTGCTCAAAATCTTGAGCAACAAGCTTTGCTTTATATTTTTGTATTGTACCATCAATCTTCGTCTTCTTTTTGAAGTTTCACTTGCATGCTAAAGATTTATTTTCAGAAGATAAATCAGTGAGAATCCAAGTGTTGTTTCCAATAATGGATTCAAATTCACTATTTATTATCTCCTTCCAAAATGGAGCATCAATAGAGTTCATGACTTCTTAATAAGTGGTAGGAGTATTTTCTATCAAAAAAGTAAAGTGGCTACCATCAAAGTACTTTTCAACTCTAGTTCTGTTGCTTCTCCTAAGCTTAAGTTCAGAAGTTACTTCTATCGGAGTTGGAACAGATGATGATGGAGATAAATCTAAAGAAGATGAATGATCAGTGGTTGATCTAGAAATTCAACTTTAAAAAAAAATTTCAAAAAAAATTGTACCTCTAAATTTAGTGATGATATTGTTTGATATAGTAGAGATTTCAGAATTGACAACAAAGAACCTATAGGTGTTACTATCTAAAGAGTAGCCAACAAAAACAGCATCAATAATTTTAGGTCCTATTTTAACTCCTTTTGATTTGAAAATTCTAATTTTATTCAAGCATCACAAAACTTGAAAGTAACTGAGCCCAGATGGATGTCCTTCTCAAAATTCATAAGGGGTCTTTTCTCTATCCTTAGATGGAACTCTATTTAGGATATAGTAGGTTGATAACAGAGCATCTCCTCACAAGTTTTGAGATACACCAAAATTTATTATCATGGCATTGACCATATCCAGTAAGATTCGATTCTTTCGCTCAATCACACCATTTGATTGAGAAAAATAAGAAGTAATGACTTCATGAATTATCCCATTTTTTTCATAGAATAGGATCAATTTATTTGAAGTATATTCACCTCCTCGATTAGACCTTAGGATTTTATTTTTTTTTTCAAGTTAGTTTTCAGCTACTGCTTTGTAAACCTTAAATTTGTCAAAAACTTTATCCTTAGTCTTCAAAAGATAGGTATAGCAAAACTTCAAAAAGTCATCAATAAAAGTTATAGAATAACGATCAAGATTCAGATCCTAGTAGGATGTCCCACGGGACATCGGGATGGAGTACATCCTATATGTCGGGACAAGACCATTCTGCTAGCATCCCAATATCCTGATCTGAATACCTTGGGACATTCTTTATCCTAAGGATCGGAATAGAATGGGATGGCGGTGTATCTCGTTCCATAAAAAAATTGAGACAGTCCCATCCCATGAGATTTAAAACTTTGATAACGACTACCTCCACAGGTTGGTCTTTTATTAAAATCACAAACATCATTATGAATAAGTTCAAGAATTTTAGCATCTCTAGAAGCTGTAGGCTTGAAAAATTTTCTAGATTATTTAGATTGAACACAAACTTCACACTTTGAATTATGATTGATATTTACTTTTGGAATCAGATTAAAATTAGATATTTTATTGATTGATCTAAGATGGATATGACCCAAATCTTTCAAGCCAAGTCTTGCAAAATTCAAAATTTAATACAAGAGATGTAGAAGAACAAACTAAGCTTTTATTAATTTTGGAAGAAGAAATTACATTTAATTTGAGCAATCCTTTGGACACAAAGTCCTTACCAATAAATATATCTCCTTAGAAATTACAATTTTATTGGATGCTAGGACAACCTTAAAATCTAACCAAACAAGGAACCACTTAACAAGTTTCTTCTAATGGTGGATACATGTTGCACATTCGAAAAGTTAAAGTCTTTCCTCAAGTAAACTTCAGGTTCACTACTTCACTCCCAAGTACTTTAATAGTTGTTCCATCACCCATGGTTATACTTCCTCTACTGGATCCCTGATATGATAAAAACTAAGACCTATCAGTATAGATATGGATGTTGGCTCCAGTATCTAACCACCACTCTTCATCTAAATAGGTTAAATTGACAGAGGAAGTAAAATAAACTGATCTAAAAGAAAATGATTCTCCTTCGATCATGTTAACCTGAGGTCTAGGTTGGTTTTGATTCTTTATATTCTTTTTTTTGTAGATAACTTTCTACTTTTTTTTTAGTAGAAATACTAAGATGGGAAATGATTGTCTTGACTATAGACAAAGCAGGATTTCTCACTATCTTATTTCTTAGGTCTTTGGACGTGATTATTAAATCTGGACTTTTGATTTTGAAACCTAAGTTTTATCCTTTCCTTTGAAATTCTTCCCTTTGGCTTTAAAATTTAGATTTTGACTTCTATAGTTTTGACCCTTAGGACTTGAACTTGGGTTTTGGGATTCTATAAGATTAACCTTGACTTTAAGCTAGTTAATTTTCTTGATTTTCTTAAATTTCTCTAAGTCTAAATTGATCTTCTATTCTAATAGATAGAAAAATAAGCCTAAGGGTGAGGGAAGACTGGGATCTTTCAAGGTCACGGGTAAATTGAGACCAAAAGGGTGGAAGTTTATCTATCAAGCATGATACTTGATATGCTTCATCAAGGGTAGATCCCTCTCCATGGATCTCTTGGACTAGATTTTGGAACTGATAAATTTGATCATTGATGAGTATGTTGTCCACCATTTTAAAACTGTGAAAGTTAGAAATGGTGAACCTTGTAGCCTCCTCATCATCTCAGATATAGGTTTCTTTTAAAGCTTGCTAGAATTCTTTAGAGGTTTTGTGTTTCTTATATGTTTCATATAATTTATATGATAGGCAATTGAGTATTCTAAGCCTACAATGATAGTCTACTTCTTTAGGAGATTTAGAATTTGTACCAGATAAGAATGATTTAAAAAGAAGTGGTTTTTCTAGAGCAAATAACAAACTTAGAGATATCAACCAAACTTCTCATTATTCTTGCCACCTAAAAAAATCTTTTCTATTGAAACTATCAGGTTTGAGACTAGCAAAATCCTCAGTACCTATGAACAAGTATCTAAAAAGAAAGTTAAAGAACAAAATTAAGAGAGAAAAGAGCTACACAAAGAATATATTGAAATCTTTCAATGATTCCATATCACTGAACTGATGGTAATGAATTATTAATTTTTTTGCTATTATTTATTTATATTTTGATAGAAAATGATAAATTTAATTCAAGCTAATGTTTTATTCTATGAAAGAGAAATTTTAGTTTTCTTTTCTAGGAAAAATAAATTTAGGCAGACTAACATGCAAACAAATACTAGAACCAACTATACAAGATTTTGTTGAAATAAATATTTACTATATTGTTAATAATTAAATCACAATCAGAATGGGTACTCGCTTTAGATTGTTAGTAATACGTGATAAAATCTATTTCTTAGGAGAGTCGATTACGATCTAATTGAACTAACAATTAAACAATATTGAAAAACTAATAGTAAATTAAACTAAAACTTATCGATCAAAGATATGCAATGCACTATCCTAAGATGATTTTCGACCCTCGTATGGGACTAAGCTCGAGAAATGAATCTCAAAATACAATCGGAGGCCTCTCCTGCATGTACAATCGTGGAAAGAATGACAGAGCTTCAACCTAATAGATGAGAGAATAAGAAAATGGATCAAGAAAAACTTGGAAGAAGAAGGTTTTGGAGAGAACAAGAAGATCTTAAATTAAAGGGAAGAGAGTCAGTATTTTTCCTACATACCCAAACCCTCTCCACCACGAGCCCATTTTATAGGTCCACAGACTAGTTGTTTGGGCTGCTAATGTATCGTTAAAATATATTAAACATGTATTAACAGATAGAAAAAATTAAATACGTAATTAAACTATCTAACATGCATAAGACAACAAGTAGAAAGCAACAGATAGAAATCTAACAGAAAAATATTTTAATATGGTATTTATCTCAATTAAATAAGAAAAAATGGTAATAATCCTTAAAAAGAAAAAAAAATAAATAGAGATAAAATAAAATATAAGCCCTGCCACACTGCGGGCATGGTGCAACCATGTGAGTCGGGCTGTGTGTGCAAGCGTGTGAGGTTTGTCCCAAACTTCTCAAAGCCCCAAAGAAAGGTTTTCAATGTAAACCCCTTTTCAATTTTTTTCTATTCAATATAGGATTAAACATCTTAAAAGGTTAGAGGTTTGGTTGGAATTGGTTGGAGAAAATTTTGTAGTGTCACTCATGATGGTCGCCAGAGCACCTACTCATTTTAGAAGGATGGTTAGAAGATTACTCTAGCATCAATGAAGGAGGAGGACCTACCTAAATCATAGTCAGAGACCAACATCAACTTTTTGACGAAGCACTTTTACTTGAAGGAAGCAATAGAGACTGGCTATTTCTTGACAGTGGTGGAGAAGGATGATTTGGCTGAGCGAGAAGTCCGATCCATGCTACATCCTATTTTCAAGAATTTACTGATATTTTTTTGAAGATTTGCCTGTAGGACTAACATCGAAAAGATATTCAGCACCATATTGATCTTGCTATGGGAGTGAGTCTACCAAATAAGCCAGCATATTGCATGAGTCCTGTTGAACACCAGAAATTACAGTGGCAGGTCCAGGAGTTGCTGGACAAAGGATATATTTAGGCCGAGCATAAGTCCTTGTGCGATGCCTACATTGCTAGTCTCAAAGAAAGATGGTTTGTAGCGCATGTGCATAGACAGCAGGACGATCAACTGGATCACCATTAAGTACTGATTTTCAATTTTGAGACTGGACTATATGCTTGATTAGCTTGCTAGAGTCAAAGTCTTTGCAAAGATCAACATAACAAATGACTACCATCAATTGTGCATTCGGCCTAGGGATGGGTGGAAGATAGCCTTCCAGATGAGAAAGAGCCTGTATGAGTGGTTGGTGATGCTATTCAGGCTTCCTAACATACCGAATATTTTCATGAGATTGATGAACCATGTGTTGCCACCTTACATCAATAAAATTATTATTATTTATTTCAATGATATTCTTATTTTTTATGGTGCTACTTTAGAAGCTCACCCGCAGCATCTTAAAGAGGTCCTTGACACATTGAGGAGGGAGAAGTTGTACTTTAATACTAAGAAGTGCAGCTTTATGGTGGATAGCCTAACTTTTCTTGGCTACATCATCTCTTCTGATGGGCTTTAGGTAGATCCATCTAAGGTGCAGGCCATCTAGAATTGGCTAGTACCTTACAACATCACTAAAGTGCGGAGCTTCCATGGCTTGGCATCATTCTATCGTAGGTTCATCCAAAGTTTCAACTTTATTACATCTTCGATAACTAATTGCATGAGAGGGAGGTGCTTCCAGTGGACTTTAGAGATGCAAATTGACTTCAAAGAGATCAAGCGGAAGATTACTTCTATTGATATTCTTGCTCTTTCAGGCTTCTCTAAGATCTTCAAGGTAGAGTGCGATGCCTCTTCTACTAGGGAAGATAGAGTTCTCAATTAAGAAAGGCAACTTGTTTCTTTCCATGATAAAAATTTATTAGGGTCAAAGCTGAACTACTCCATTTATGATGCTGAGTTTTATGTTGTGGTTAGTGCTCTTCGATAATGGCGGTACTATTTAGTCCAAAGAGAGTTCATTCTCTACATTAACCATGAGACCCTAAAGTATATCAATGGTCAGAAAAAGCTGAACCACAGGTATATCAAGTGAGTGAACTACTTACAGGAGTTTTACTTTATTCTGAAGCATAAGTTTGGTGCTTAGAATTGAGTGGCGAATGCACTGAGTAGGACAGCCAAGCTTCTAGGTGTTCTTCAAGTGGAGGTGGTTGGCTTTGATGCTTTGAGGGACCTCTATGCTAGCAATCCAAACTTTGCTATCATTCTACTGGAGGTCCAGGTTGATGATTGAGTTGACTATCAGGTATGGGATGGTTTTCTATTTCGAGAGGTGCAGCTCTGTATTCTCAATTATTCTTCATGGTAAAAGATTATATAGGAACCCCATGAAGAAAGTCATTTTGGGAGAGACAAGACCCTCATGCTGATTCAGAGCAAGTATTACTAGCCAAAGATGAAGCATGATGTGATCCGATATATGGAGCATGTCAGGTGTACCAAGTGTCAAAGGGCACAGTGATTAATACTAGACTGTATACTCCTTTGTCTATTCTTAACCATCCATGGGAGGAGGTCAATATGGAATTTGTGTTAGGATTACTTGTGACCCAAAGACGATGCGATTTAGTGCTAGTGATTGTGGATTGGTTCTCTAAAATGACACACTTGATAGCTTGTCACAAAACTTTGAATGCCACCAATTTTGCTCGACTCTTTTTCAAAAAGATTGTGCATCTCCATGGAGTATCCAAGGCCATTACGTCCAACCAAGACAAGAAGTTCATGAGCCACTTCTGGAGGAACTTATGAAAAAGGTTGGGCACATCTCTATAGTTTAGCTTAACCTATCATCTTGAGATGGATCGTCAGACTGAGTCTATTAATAGGAGTCTTGAAAACTTATTGAGAAGTCTTGCTAGTGAATGTCTGAAGCAGTGGGATTTAACCTTAACACAAGCTGAATTTGCTTGCAATCATTCAATGAATCAGTCTATAGGCTACAGTCTAGTCCAAATAGTCTATGGGTTAAACCCAAATAATGTTTTGGACTTCTCCAATAACTTCCAAGGGGTGATCAAGTGTGAGGACTAAAAGCTGGGCCAAAGAAATCTAGGCTATCTATCAATCTGTCAAGAAAAAAATTGAGGTCAGTAATGCCAAGTATAAAGAGGCTACTGACAATCATCAAAAGAAATTGACTTTTGAAGTCGAAACTTCTTGTGAGCTATTCTGACCAAGGACCGATATCCTATTGGTGACTACAACAAGTTGAGCTAGCAAAAAATTGGTTCTCTCGAGATGATCGAAAAGAAACTACATCAAGTTTAAGTTTTCTAAAGTGTTTACCATGATCTATACATATTTACTTAAATTTTTGAAGTCTTGCTCTTGAAGTATAAATAAAAGAAACTATATTTTTAATTTTTACAATAATATTTTGAACTATACGCATGCCAGATTGAACAGAGAGATTTAAAATATTACATGCACATTTAATATGCAATAAATTTTCATTTAGAATTAGATGCAATGAGTCCTTAAATAATCTAATAGCAGAATTATTATTAGATGTATTATTAAAAATAATAGACATAATTTTATCATTAATACCATATGAATATGCAGTTTGGTAAATAGCATTAAAAATTTATTGTTCAGAATGTGAAAAATCAAAAGCACAAAAAATAAGAATAGTTTATTTAATACCCAATCATTATCAATATAATGAGCAATAATAATAATAAAATAATAACTATCAACAGATACTGTCCAAATATCTAAAGTTAATGATATTTTTGAATTTAGGATAGAGAGAGTTTCAATTAAATTTTATTTTATTGCTAAAAAATTAGTCATAGCTACTCTTTTAAATATACATCTATTAATTTTTTTGTAAGTAGATTGTCGGGCTAATTGGACATACTCTTCAAAATTAAAAGACTCATATAAGCTAAAAGATAATTCATCTTTATCTATCCATTTTATTAGTTTTTTTTTTAATTTTTATAATTATATGTAAAATTATCTATAAGATTACCTCCTTATATATTAAGGATGCTTTGAAGATGAGCATCACTCATCATATAGCTCTCTTGATGTTTTTTCAAATAGCCAATTCTTCTACTACTAGCATAACTATATAATTTGGTATATTTTTATATTTTACTTTTAAAACTCCATCTATCATGACTCTTTCAAAATCATTCTATATAGCATTAGTTCTCTTACAGAAAGAAGAGGCAAAGCCTTGATCTTCGATATTGATTTTAGAGACAGTAATTTTTTCTCCCTCAAAAATCAGAAGAATGCCAAAATGACTCTCATCAAAAGATGTCATATCTAAATATGAATTATGTAAATAATAAAAATTAATCAAATGAAGAAATTAAGTAGAGGTAGGTGAAGATTTGTGAGCTTTTTCTTATGCTCCTCAGAACCTCAACAAGGACCTTCAAGGCTCTAATAGGTAGACTAATCCTTCTCTTGTGTAGCACTTGAATACTTACTAATTGTTAATTACTAAATATTGCTAGAAGAGAAGGAGTAGGAGTAGAGAAGGAGAGGAGAATTGATTTGGTGTGGTAAAAATAAAAGAGGAGGGTATTTATAGGAATCTTAATATTTTTATTTTTCTAAATTACCTCTAAAATTAGCCATTTTATGGTTGTTGGGGGGTTAAAATGGGTAAAAAATAAAAACTAGCCATTATCCAACTCAAAAAATAAAAAAAATTAAATTAGCGGTTACAGATCGTGCCTGGCTCGTAACAACATTAAACAAGCCGTGCCTGGCATAGCCCGTAACGGTACTAAATGGGCCGTGCTTGACACGGCCCACCAGACTTTGGGCCTAAAACCGTGCCAGGCTGTGGTTTGGGCTAAATAGACCATGCTTGGCATGGTCCATTTGGACCTTGGCTCGATGGACCTCGGTCGGGCCGTGCCAAGCATAGCCCAGTGCCCATGACTAATAATGCTTATCAGCCAGCCCAGTGCACATGACTAATAATGCTTATCAGTTGAGGCTACCTAATCATCTCTGTATCTATGATATGTTCAATATGAAGCAATTGGTTCTCTATGCAGGTGATTTGTCAGAGGAAGAAGAGAATTCTAATTTAAGGATGAGTTCTTTCCAACCTGAAGAGGATGGTGTAGATGTCTTAGCTGATAAATACCTTGCTTTGATAGACTGAATCCGAAAGGATAAGAAATCAGGCTGATTGCAATGGTTTTGACCCTATTGCTCTAAAACGGACATAAATTTCTCATGCGGAGTCAGAATCGTCTATAAGTACCTAATTCGGAAAGTCTTTTCATGCTCTACGTGTCTAACTACTTTGCCATCATAGCCTAGTTTTAGGATCATATTCATTCATTTTTGACAAGTCAATGAGAGTCCAAAAGATCCTAGATGAGCTGGAAGTTTTAATTTTTTATCTATTTTGTATTCAGAATAAACCTGAAATATTTCAGATAGCTTAGGCATCAAGTTAGGGTTTTCTTTTATAAATATGATTTTTTGGCCAATATTGTAGGAAGTCTATTTTTTATATTAAATTAAAATTTAGAAAAGAGTTTTCTCTTATATTTGTTGTTCTCTTTGTTTCGTGCGTCTTCCTTCTCTATTTCCATTAAAATGTGGCCTTGGCTACGTCACTCTCTCTATTCTCTGATTATTGACTCACTTAAGCATCAGAGGGTCCTCCACAAAATCACTTCTGGTCAGGTACTTTGTTTACATATTCAATCTCCATCAGTTGGTGTGCCCTCCACTTCGGCTCATTCCAGCCTGAGCTGACCTCAACTTTGACTCAGTGTCAACCTCAAAGCCAACTCGGGAATCGACAGCAACATTTTCATTAAATGGTCTACTTAAATACTGCTATAAACTTAGACGGAAAATGTCGTAGGATTCATGGATTAGATTATCCATTTAAGTATGACCCTGTATCAACTAAACACCACTCACCACAAATTCTATAAAAAGAAAAAAGAGGTCTTCATAGGATTTTTTTTTTGCAGTCCAAAAGCTAGGATTTGGACTGTGTTTTTTATTTTTTTTTGATAATGTAATCTGGATTGTGTTTAAACATGCTTTTAGAAAATACAAACTAGATAGGCTAATGAATCTGATTCCAACAAAATTTTTAATCCAATTATGTAAGAATATCAAAAGAAGTATGTATTTCCATGATCAGAAAGCTACTTTTTCATCTTTTTTTTTGAAATTTCAAATCAAATGAGGTATTTTTTATTTTTCTATTGATCATATTTTTCTTTATCTTCCTACGAATCAAATGGATCCTTCAAGTTAAAATAAATTGTTAAATATCCTTCAAGCAACATTAAGCTGCAACCATGTATTTAATGACCGTTTCTTTGAAAAAGATCGCATGGGGATCACGTGCTCAGCACTGGTAAAATTTCAAAAATGAAAAAGTTGGACGTTTGTCATGCAACCTGAACCTCGCCGCACGACATCGAAGCAATAGACCACGTTACATGGAATTTATGATACACATTATAGTAGGGGGTAACCTTTTTGTATGCAAGTACTGCTCTAGTGAAGATAATCCTCAGACTCGGTACTGCCCTGTGATAGGCAGACAGCACTAGCCAACTGATATTTTGAATTAAATTAATATTTTTTATGGTTAATTATTGTCAAATGGAGTTTTTTATTTTTGTCTATGTAAAAGAACAAACTCATGAAGTGCCGGGTTCGCATGACTTCTGAAACGATAGACTAGTATGGAGAAGCGGCATATGATGGATTGTACAAACTAGTTGAAGATCGACATATTGCGCGGAGCTGGATGTACGTAAATTATTTAATATTTTAAATCAAATATAATTTAATAAATTATTTAATATTTTTTTGATATATAAAAATAATTTAATATTTTGAATTAAATATAATTTAAAAAATTATTTAATATTTTTCTATCTTGATGGTACAATCACTACAACGAAATGGGGAAATAGCGACGTTTTTTTGCCGACGCTTTTGGAAAGCGTCGGCAAGTTGGGCTGACCTGCCGACGCTTTTAAAAAGCGTCGTCGTTTAACGACACTTAAAAGCGTCGTAAAACAATTCAAGGTCAACGCCGACGCTTTTAGCAAAAGCGTCGTTAAATAAAGAAAATGCCGACGCTTTTGTACAGTAATTTAACGACGCTAAAAAGCGTCGTTAGGTTCGTTTAATACCCCCGATCTCCCGTGCCCTAATCTATCTCCCGCCGCCCCATCGATCCTTTCCTCCGCCGACTGCCGACCCCATCTCTGTCACCGGTAGCGCAGTCGCCGTCCCACTTTGCCATCGCTTTCGGTCCTTCCCCCTGTCGCCGACGATCGCCGGCGCCGACTTCTCCTCTCGTTTTTTCCTCACCGCTGCTCGATCCCGTCTACGATCGTTCGATCCCGTCTCCGATCCCTCTAAGGCTGTCCTTTCCGCTTCTCGAGCTCTTCCTCTTGCCGGCACCGGCGCTTTCTCGTCTCTCCGAGGTTTGATCTCTTCTTCCCTTCGATTTTTTTCTCTCTCATGTCTAGTCTCACCCTTTGACCGGAACCCTAACCCTAATTTACTTCTTTCTTGGTCGGCTGTCATCACTACCCGAAGGTCTCCAACAACGACTCCCCGGCCTTCAGCGTCTGAGAATTGAGACAATATGCGAAAGGAGGCCGGTATTGGGACCTGATCTCACGCATCCCCGATACCGGAACACTATCTGAGATTAGGAGCAACTTCAGCACATTCCCTCCTTCCTTTTCTTGCTTTTGAAGACCATCTACAGTTCAATATCATCCGGTCCTTTTTAGGTACAATCCTCTCTCTCAAATAAAATGGAAATTAGTGAGTGTAATTATTTATCTTCCCTCACATTCTTGTTTGGAAATGGCAATGGCTTACATGTATGGATAATGCATCTTCCAATCAATTGGGCTTGATATTCAACCACTACTTGACTTCACACTTTACAATTTGAGTCCATCAGCCTTATTGTACTGAGATAATTTGTTATATCTAAAATCCACAAGTGCTATTGTATGTAGGAGCTTTCTGTAACTTTAGGAACATACCTTAAAATGCGGGTGCCTTGTTAAAGTTTTATTTTGCAGCTTAAACAACAAGTAAAATAATCATGGAAATATATATACAACCATACCTCCAATTCAAATACAAATAGAAGCACCAATAATACAAAAGATACTAGGAATTAAACTATTAAGACCATATGAAATACCAATTCATGGATGGAATTTCATGAGATAAAATGGGTTATTATTGTCAGGAAGCATATGCCAACCATTCCAAAATTAGAGAAAACACTAGATAATTCACGAACCACTCTGGTGCCCTAATATAAGAATGAAGTGATAATATATTGCAGCAACAACAAAGGACTTGAACTTGAGGCATGCTATGATTATGAAGGTGGGGGAATTAAGGCCAGAAAGCAAGAAAAGTAGAAAATGTTACAGGAACTAATCCAACTTTATGTGGAGAAGATAAACCATTTATTTTAATTCTATATTTTAGCAATAGATGAAAAGATTTAGAGAGCACATAATTATTTTAATTCTATATTTTAGCTATAGATTAAATGTCTATATTTTTTTCCCCTAACTTCCTTGTAAAATCTAGTTGTTACAGACCTAGTTAAACAATTTTATCCATGAGTACTGTTATAGCTTCATTTCACAATAACATTTAAGAAATCATACAACATAACCCTGGTCCACATTAGTATCTGAAAATACCCGCTTCCTCCTTTCTTTATTATGGTGACTCAAGCATTGTTGTTAAAATCTTATGATTAACAATCCACATGTTGCAATCTGGATCAAATGACCCTAACATATCTGGATCTCATCCTGGATTGGGATACGTTAGGATCATAGGATCTAAATTTGTATTGAGGATCATATAGTCCTTTGGATCATATGATCTGACTGGATCATGCTATTTAGATATTGAAGAGAACATTTTCAAATACTTTACAACTGTATGTTAAACTCTTATTCTTGCTTTTTTCCTAAATTCTACCTAAAAGAACTGATAGGCATTAGATAAATATCTTGAAAAACCAAAGACAATTTTGTTTCATTAGGAGTGCTATCTACGGTGGAAAGTAAAGTTACAATGCTAATTGGAAACCCCAAATAAGCAACATCCATTTAAATGATGGCTCAGTTATCCAATTGCGACATACACATAGGGGTCACAACAAGTATAAATGAAGTGAAGACTATTATAACAATATGCGACATCATTTGATCAGTCCAATCAAATGACACTTGTTTTTTTTTTCCTTGTGGCTCTTAGCCTAATGCTAGCGAGATATCAAGCTTTTCATTTATCAGATTAGACTTCATTTTGTTGTGATTGAAAAGTTAAATATCTTTTCTGTTATATGGAGATTATGAGCACATGGTGCATAGTTTTCTATATCATTGTGAAATATTCAAGTTGGTTGATAATCTCTCATTAAATTGTATTATTAGTTGCAACTTTTTATCACAGAAATGGCTAGATTTTCAAATGCATGCTAAGTAGATTTTCATGGGTGTTTTTGTGATGGTTGTGAATTTAATGCCAGGCAATGTTAATTATGAATTAATTTTTAAAAAAAAATTGCATTGCATAGAAACATAGACCCATCTTTTGATTAATGTACATATTCTATTGTATCCGTACATTTATTTATTTTTGTACGGATAAAAGAATTATGTACATTGATCAATTGATTGTCCAGTATGGACAGTTTGAAAAATGTGAGTAATTCTATAGGTCATTACCATAATCAAATGGTATGCTGAGGGTTCGGAATAAATTTCAGATGGTATTTTTCTTTTGTTCTTCCTATACGGAAGAACTAAGGAGAAATGCTGCCGAAATTTTTTTCGGCTCTTGTTGCATATCATTTGATTTTTGTAATTGACCTATAGAATTAATGTATTTTCTGAATGGGATAGGACCTTCTTTACCTATTAGTTGATGATAGCAAGCATTTACTATGTAAACTTTATGTAGCTGTTATTTTTTTGGATTTTATGAAATGACTGATATTTTTTACTTATTGCATTAATATAGATTGTATAATTTTTTTTATTTTTAGATAAATTGCAAGTTCGGTCAGTTTTATCCTACAATGGACAAAAGTTGGATAAATAAACCAAGAAATAGTAAAGAATATTTAGATGGAGTTCATGACTTCATTAAATTTGGTATGGAGAAAAGTAGTTTGAATGGAAAGATTTTATGTCCATGTCGGAAATGTGTAAATAGTTCTTCTTTAGATCCACAAAATGTTGAAGAACATTTGGTATGGAATGATTTTTTAAGAGGTTATACCGACTGAATTTTTCATGGAGAATCTATGTTGCCATCATCATGTAACCAACCCCTGACTCATTGCGGATCCACTAGCCTAGAAGACAATTCTGCAAGAGATGATGATATAAGGGGTTTGATCACAGATGCTTTTGGATTTGATGTTCAAAATTTAGGAGAATCCAGTAGTATACAAGAAACAGTTGGGATGTTTGATGGATGTACGCATACGGAACGTATGCATGTTGAGGAGCCCATACATACATCTAATGATGAGACAGCTCATTATCACACCTTAATGAAAGATGCAGACGAAGAATTATATCCGGGTTGTACAAAATTTTCTAAGATTTCTTTTCTTGTACATTTATTTCATATAAAATATTTGAATGGATGGTCTGGAAAGAGTTTTACCATGCTGCTCAAGTTATTAAAGGATGCATTTCCAGAAAGCACTCGTTTACCACCATCGTATTATGAAGCCAAGAAAGTAGTAAAAGAATTGGATCTTGGATACGAAAAGATTCATAGTTGTCCGAAAGATTGTATGTTATATCGGGGTAAAAACGCTAATCAAGAGTCATGCAATGTATGTGGATCTTCAAGATGGATAACACAAAAAGAAGATCGAGATGATGTACTGAATGAATTGGATGCAACGCGGAGTAAAAAGAAACCGGCCAAGGTATTGCGTTACTTTTCTCTTATACCTAGATTGAAAAGGATTTATGCATCATCAAAAACAGCTTCATCAATGAGATGGCATCATGAAGGACGTACAAAGGATGGAATGTTGAGACATCCAGCAGATAGTCTTCAATGGAAAGCATTTGATGATAGGCATCCTGATTTTGCCTCTGATGTTCGCAGTGTTAGGTTTGGCTTAGCTTCTGATGGCTTCAATCCATTTCGGACCCTGAGTTCTACCTACAGCACTTGGCCAGTCGTTTTGATACCTTACAATTTGCCACCGTGGATGTGCATGAAACAATCATCACTTATCTTGTCAATGGTTATTCCAGGAGATAAGGGTCCAGGCAATGATATTGATATTTTTCTACAGCCTTTGATAGAGGAATTGAAACAGTTGTGGGAGGGTGTTGATGCATTTGATGCTTCCAACGGCCAAACATTTAAACTACGGGCAGCTTTGTTATGGACTATTAATGATTTTCCAGCATATGCCAATTTATCTGGCTGGAGTACAAAGGGACGGGTCGCATGTCCTTGTTGTGGAGATTCAACACATTCAATTTGGTTAAACATGGAGGTAAATTTTGTTACATGGGACATCGTCGATGGTTGGAAGCAAATCATCCGTTTCGATTTCAGAAAGATTTGTTTGATGGTACTATAGAATTGGGATGTGCCCCTATTCCATCTTCTGGAACTGATGTTCATAGACAAATGGATGGCATGAATTACAGCTATGGTAAGCACTCAAAGTCCTCTAAAAAAAGAGGAAGGGATGATGTTGAAAGCTCAGTGCACGAAGGGTTACCAGAGGAAGTCAGTATCAGTACTATAGATGCAGAGTTGTTTCAAGATCCAGACAATTATTTCGAGGATAAAAATGAGGAAGACACACAGATAGCATCTACACAACAGCCAAGTAAACATTTATGGAAAAAACGAAGTATCTTTTTTGACTTACCTTATTGGAAACATAATCTTATTCGGCACAATCTTGATGTCATGCATATAGAGAAGAATGTTTGCGATAATTTACTTGAAATATTTTTAAACCTTGATGGAAAGAGCAAAGATAACATGAAGGCACGTCTTGATTTAAAAGAAATGGGTATCCGACAGGAACTTCATCCTAAAATGCTTGCTAATGATAGAATTTATGTGCCTCCTGCATGTTACACAATGTCTGCTCGAGAAAAGGATAATTTTTTGGGAGTTTTGAAAAGTATCAAAGTACCCGATGGATATGCATCGAATATTTCACGATGTGTGCATCTAAAGGATCGAAAACTTTCAAATCTTAAAAGTCATGATGGTCACATATTGATGCAAGATATTTTTCCAATAGCTTTAAGATCGTCATTGCCGAAACAAGTTGTTACAATTGTACTTCGATTATCGTCATTCTTTAAGGCATTATGTTCCAAAGTTATTGATCCTCGGGAACTTGATCAGTTAGAATCGGATATTACAATTACACTTTGCCAGATGAAAAAAATTTTTCCTCCTGGATTTTTCACTATTATGGTACATCTGCTCATTCACCTAGCTTCAGAAGTTAAAGTTGGTGGATCGGTACATTATAGATGGATGTATCCTATTGAGAGGTATTATTGCAAACCTTAAATCTTTTGATAATTTTATTAGAAACAACAGCATACTGATATTTTAATAAATATTTAATTCTTGAAGGTATCTTATGCGTCTTAAAGATTATGTGCGAAATAGAGCCTATCCCGAAGGCTCGATTGCTGAAGCATATATTGCGGATGAATGTTTGACATTTTGTTCAAGATATCTTCAAGGTGTAGAGACTATTTTTAGTCGACCTCAACGGCATAATGACTTTGTGGAGAATGCAGAACTGTATAAGTTCTTAACTGCTGGAAAATTCTTGGGAAGAGGTGAAGGTATTGTACTTGATCAAAAATCCTTAGCACAAGCACATCGTTATGTGTTACTTCATAGTGACATAATATCTGACCATCGCAGGTTAGTATATTTAAGGAATGACATCAAAATTTAAATTTTATATTAGATATAATGTTATAAATGATATATTTATATTTTATGCAGTGAATTTTTAATTTATCAGAGACGAGCCAATCATAACATTCGTCCTAATGCAAGGATTGAACAGCGATGGTTGGTCGAGTTATTCCCTATGTGGCTTTCGAATCAGGTGTGATTTATATTTAATTATGGGATATATTAATTTTTGATACATATTTAATATCAGATAACTCAACTGCACTTCGTCATATCATTTTTTGTTAGGTATCAAAGATGATGGAGACAAATAATTTAGATGAACTAATAGCTCTTGCTCGAGGACCTAACAAGATTGTGAATAGATATAACGGTTTCATAATTAATGGCTTTAAATTTCATACTAGAGAACGAGAGAAATTTAGAAAAATACAGAATAGCGGTGTTATGGTGGAAGCGGATGGAAAATCCTATTATGGTGCACTTAAAGATATCTATGAGTTGGATTATTATGGAAAATTTAAAGTAGTACTGTTTAGATGTGATTGGATAGACATAAACTCACCAAGGGGTTTGAAACAAGATGCAAATGGATTTACACTTGTAAATTTTTCAAGGTTGATACACACTGGTGTGTTATTGAAGGATGACCCATTCATTTTTTCATCTCAAGCTCGTAAAGTATTTTATGTACAAGACGCAAAAGATAAAGATTGGTTTACTATCATCAAAACAAAACCTAGAGACTTATATGATATGGGAAACCAAGTAGAGGATGATGACGATGACACTTATACACAATGTATGCCCTACAATTTTGTGCCAGCTGATGATTTAAATGCTACGACGACGTTGGTTAGAACAGAATTCGAAGAAAACACTACTGCTTGATTGTTACTGGTAATAATTATTTATGATGTATATATTTTGCATTAATTATTATGTTATTTTACTCCATATATTAACTGATTCTACCTTTTATTTATATAAATGCTAGGTGACATCATGCGTCGCAGGGGACGATATGCTGGTGTGCAGTTCCAGTTTTCACAGACAGAGGCCGGTACGTCTTCTTCAGCACAGCAGCCTGAGGCCAGTTCAGCTGCACAGCATTCTGAGCCCTGTCCTTCATCATCAGCACAGCACGATCCTCCTGTTCATCAGCCAGATGATGAGATACACGTGCAGGGTATATATTGTCTTTCATGTAATTTTTTTTTATTTCATTTTATGTATATTTATGATATAGTTACTTTTATGTATTTTTTGCAGACGGATCCGGGAGAGTACGCCCCAGACGCGGACCCACAGTAGTACGAGATGTGTGGCAGATGCGTGAGGGCGAAAGGATTGTTGTGGAGTGCAATCAGCTAGGTCAGCCAATTAAGAAAGCTGCCTGCTTATTGACTTCATTTTTGGGGACTGTTGCTCGGAGGCCTCAGCTATGTCCGTTGGGCTATGCAAAATGGAATGACATGCTTCCAACGTACAAAGTTGAGCTCCTCCGAGTTATAGAGGTAATGAATTGATGTTCATACTGTATATTAATTGTTAATCATTTATATAATTTATTTCATTTAACTTTTTTTTTATAGAGCAAGTTTGTTCTCCCTCCATCCACTCATGATTTTGTAATGAAGTCTCTCAACCGCAAATGGAGAGAATATAGAGCACAATTGAAGAAGGACTATATGAGACAGGGTATGACAGAGGAGGAGGTTGCTAGGAATTGTCCTCCTGATGTACCCCCTCATCAGTGGATGGAGTTGGTTCATTATTGGTTCTCCGAGAGGGCACAGGTATATTATCTGTTTATTATCTTTTTTTCCTAAATATTTTATAAAAATATTGATTTTTATTATATATTGTATATATAACAAGTTCTTTACTTTATTTTACAGACTTATTCTGCTATTGGTAGAGCTGCACGAGCAGCTCAGTCTGTTCCTCATACATCGGGGTCGAAGAGTTATGCACGACTCCGACAGGAGTTTGTATGTTCCTTAAACTTTCATAATTAACTTTTAATTTTTATGTTCAAATATTTATATAACTAATATCATTATGTATCGTGGACCATGTCTGTATCATGATACTCATATATTTTTTTAAATTATCATAACTGTTTGCTTAAAATTGAAATTATTTGTGTAGGAGGATGAGCATGGGAGGGAACCCGGACAAGTGGAGTTTTACCGGATGACTCATACTCATCAGGATGGTACTTTTGTTCGAGATGAGTCGAGAGATTTATATGTATGGCATTATTAATATTATATTTTTTGCAATGATTTAAATTTAATTTTGTTAGCTATTAATGTATAACTCTTGTTTTCAAAAAAAATACAGGAGAGGGCTACATCTCTCATTGCGGAGCGTGACGACGAGTCCGCAGCATCTACGCAGCAGAGCCGTATCGAGGCCGAGATATTCACAGAGTTGATGGGACCAGAGCGTTACGGCCGAGTGAGGGGTTATGGAGTAGGAGTCACCCCCACTCAGTTATCTGAGGTTAGTAGATATACGCAGCATGCTGCAGCAGATGCTCAGGATTCACGTGTTCGCAGACTCGAGGCGGAGATACAGGAGATTAGACAGAGTCGTGCCGCTGAGATGGAGGAGATGCGACAGAGCCGTGCCGAGATGCAGGCCATGAGGGGACAGATTGATCGCCTTACATCTTTATTAGAGATGTATGGTTCATCTCAGGTAAACACATAATATTAAATATATATTTTTGTATTAATTTAATGATTTATATATTTTATTTATAGATATGCAAATCATGCTTTTGATATATTTTTTGTAGGCTCCTGGCATATCAGGCACCCGTCGAGATAGCGGCACGTCACGTGGAGACAACGACGACCATCCGCCTGCAGATTGATGTTATTTTATTTTTGTTGTATTTTTATATTTATTTATATTACTCTTGATTATAATGGACGATTAGTACTTTATTTTTATTTATATAAAATATTATCTTTTGGTTTGATTAAATTTTCTATTTCAGCTTACTTTTGATGTGAATGATGGTGATTGTACAGGTGTGAATGTGAATGTGGTGATTGTACATGTTTATTGTATTGTACATGTTTATTGTACAGGTGTGATATAATTTCATACAGAAATATATTGTATTCTTTTTTTTTTTTAGATAATATATGTATTTTTTTTTTCCTCTTAAAACCTTTAAGCGTCGTTAAAATTATTTTAACGACGCTTATAAGCGTCGTTAAAGATAAAAAGCCGACGCTTCGAAAAGCATCTTGGTAGACTGTACTGTCACGTGGGGTCATTAACGATGCTTTAAAGCGTCGTTAAATTTGTCTTTTGCGATGCTTTAAAGCGTCGTAAAGATTTACATTAACGACGCTTATAAGAGTCGTTAAATTTGTCTTTTGCGACGCTTTAAAGCGTCGTAAAGATTTACATTAACGATGCTTATAAGCGTCGTTAAGACACATTTAACGATGCTTTAAAGCGTCGTTAATGTAAATATTTATGACGCTTTAAAGCGTCGTTAAAAAATAACGACGCTTTTAAAAAGTGTCGGCGCTATTCGTCCCCACTCTTACATAGTCGACGCTTTGCCGACGCTTTTTGAAGTATCGTAAAGCGAAATAGCGACGCTTTAAAGCGTCGTTAATGACCATTAATAGCGTCGTTAATGACCATTTTTTCTGTAGTGAATCAAATTCATTTGAGAGGTTGAGTTGACAATACTCAAGAACTTGTCCTTGAACTTCTGATCTCTTGGGAACAAACTGACATAAAAAATTTCTGTATTGACAAGAACATGGAGAAGAGTCTATTAAAATATGAAAGAGTCCGAATCCAACAAACATATCCACCTTCAACTCTACTCCATTTGTTTTACTGCTGTGATGTCCAATAACATTCCTAATATATCTCTCAAACATATTGTTTATACCAACAAACAAATAGAAACCGAAGGAAAAATAGTTCATGCCTAGTAAATGAAGAGCCTGATATTGGATGTATTATGAATTTTGATCATAAAAATAAAGAATGGCTAAGGAAAGCACTCATCGGGGTTTCATTCCGTCGATTAAGATATCTTCAATTTTCAACAAATGGATTACTAATAGAGAATTAAAATTTTAAAAAAAGAATTGAAACTAATAATTGACACCAGATCAAGTTCTCGACAGAAACATCGATCTCATGATCCCCGTCCTCATATCTTCACTCCTCTCCTCTTCCTCATCCTCCCCCTCTTCCTCCCTTATTTTTGCAATCTCTGCCTATGCCCTCTTTAAAATCTGCCTCTGATGCACCTCCAAATCCCTCTGGAACTCCTTCCTCATTCTCTCCAGCTCTGCCATCTACTGCCGCTTGCTGTTCTCCATCTTCTCATATATCTCCCCAAACTTTTGAATGGAATCAGCCAGCATTCTGAATGAAGAATCCGAGCTCTCACTGAAACTTTCTCCCTAGTCGGCGGAAGCCCATCAGATTGATCATCATCTTCCTCGTCTACAGCATCTTCTGACCCCATTTCCCCTGGGCAGTCCCTCATCTCATCGTTGCTATTCGAGCGGTCTAGATACACACTGGAGCTCGCAAAGACGTACTCCCCTGCATCAACCCCGCAGGGCAGTCTCGGAGGTTGCTGCTGTGGAGCCCTCACCATCGATGGGGATGGTGATGACATCAGTTCATCCATTTTCTTGAAATAAACCCATTTGCTAGCAAAAAAATTGAATCAAAATGCTCACTTTCATGGGTTGCATCAACTCGAACAGCCAATTATGCTTGGTAGAACTAAGAACAGACGGAAGCTTCATCTTTTTCCAATCCAAGCTGGCCAAATTTGTCGATATCGAGGATTCTCTCAATAGCTTCTCCACATCCTCATCAAGATCCCTCCTTTCATCCCCTGCAGCCACTATCTCCACCTCCTCATCCTTCCTCCTCCTTAAAACTTTCCTCTTCTCCAAACTCAATCTCCTCACCCTCCTCATCCTATTCCTCACCGCATTGCCCTCTTCCCCATCCCTCTCTTTCGTCCTTTTCCTTGACCGTCCATGGCAACACCTTCCACACTGATCGGTCTTCTCCACATCGAAAATCTCCATTGGGTTGAGCTTGTAGATATTCTCGAGCGCGGTGGCGATCTCATTGTAGTCCAAGTCCTGGGCGGCATCGCCGGAGGCGATGTCGCCAGAGGCGGCCTAAGCTCTCTTTGGTGGCTTCTGAGGCACAAAAGCCACATCCTCCGACCAATCGGCAGGGGAGCTTTTTGCAGGAATCTTGCCCGTCGGTGGTGTGGCCACCGGTCGGGGCACACGGGGGGCGAATTCGAACCCTAGGGCGAACCTGTCCAGCCTCCTCCACTTCTCACAGCTCTCCGACGAATCCTCATCATCGTCCCAGATCTGGCGATATCTCCTGCCGTCGTCTTGATCCTCCTTGTCATCGTCTTCGTCCACAGCTTCGTCTATGTCATTCTGCTCGTCTTCGTCATCCTCATTGACATAGCGACGGTCGATGGGCCGAGAGAAGGAGGAGTTCTGGGGGGCGGAGATCTTGGATTAATGGGAGAATGAACTCTAGGGCGAACCTGTCCAACCTCCTTTACTTCCTGCAGCTCTTCGATGAATCCTCATCGTCGTTCTGGATTTGACGATATCTTCCACCGTTGTCTTGGTCCTCCTCGTCGTCATCTTCATTGAACGAAAGTGGTCCCCTTCTTTCGATGGGAAGGAATCGCGACATTTTGAAAAAGGCTTCTTTGAATTGGGTTCAGTCAAGATGGTGCAACCCTTCTCATTTGAAAAGCTGAGCTGGCAACACTCTAGGACCCCTCCATAGAGTATTGTTTTATATATATATAATAGAGTATCATAAAATACTGCATCCATTGATTATAATTATTACTTGGACCAGGTCCAATGGACCATGCCAAATTAAATTGTGGATAACATGCCACATCACCCCTTGTATTTCACCAATTTCAAATATTGCATGTTATCCGCTGCGCATACGCTTTCAGATTTGCCCCGGTCTAGTTGGACTTGATCCATGCAATAATTTGTGATCCATCGGTTTGCTTTTCAATTGAACATCCATTGGTTGGTTAATGAGCATTAGACTTGTCTTTTCTAAGATATAACATTATTATATATTATATTACATATTATTCTATAATATGATAATAATAATATATTATTATTATTTATGACAAATGGATGCATTAAATTAAACCAAACATGAATAAATATATTCAAGAGAATTAAAAAATAAAATATTAAAAAACTGTATAGAAAGATTAGCCATATAACCTATAATATTGATCCTATATCACGAGTGATGTCGTTCAGTTAGCAGTACTACTAGTTTCACGATAAATATACGAGACATCAAAAGCAATTAATGAGGCCGTATTCTCCAACAATCTTATAATAATAGATGCCACATATTATCATTAAGAGATGGATTAAAAATCATCTGATAACTACCATAGAATCACCGTCCAATCAAATTTATGAAGCTTGTTGTTTGTAGACAGCATGATTCAAACCTTCTCATATAATATGAAACATTGCCATAGGAACTATAATATCAAAAATTTGAACACCTCTTGCTACAATAAATACACCAATAGCACTTCTGATAATGAAGCTAGATCCACCAAAATCAGACACATTGCCATAAATATTAATCTTGAGAAAAGAGGGGGTGATGGCTCCCAAAAAATATATTAGTCTAGAAGACGTAGAAACCGTAAAAGAAGAGCCATGGGCTTTTTCTGTTATCAAAGATCCCTTAGTAACAACCAATTGAAGGAATTCATCATGAGCTTGAGTAAAGCTTTTAGAAAAATTAATGTAGCATATGTTTTGAATCTTAAAATATGCGATCATTCCCCACTGCTTAAATATTATAGATAATATAACAACTCAGAACAACTTCTGTCTTTTAAAATTAGAGGAAAAATTCTCTTTAACAATTTGCCAAAAACTCCTAAATTGTCAAGGATGAACTAATAGATCCATGCTACAATGAGGCTATCCTCCTTATATTTCTGAGATGAAACTCTATGACGAAGTATAACATGAGATAAAGATTCCTCCATTTCCGAGCAAACACCATGATGATTTGTCATATGAAAACCATGCAAGATAATATAGCCCTGCATAGTAGCCGATGTCAAGCTCATTTCCATATAAATTAACAAAATAACACGGGGATGAACCTCTTTTCTCCAAACCTATGCAAAATTCGGAACTCTTTAGGGTTTAGATAAAAAAAAATATGATAAAGATTAGAAACTTTCACTGTTAGTCCAGAAAGATAAACCCTTACCAATTTATTATTATTATTATTATTATTATTATTATTATTATTATTATTATTATTATTATTATTATTATTATAAGGTTAAAGATATTTTAGAAATAAAATAAAAAATACTTTTTCTAGTTGATAGAAAAACAACTTATCCTTCTTTTAGATTGGTAAGATTTTCTTTATATTTTATGGATAAATATTATTCATATAAAAATAATCTAGAATATGGATAAGTTAGTTAATGAAAAAGTTAATCAATTTTTTTATAATATTTATCCAACAAAGAACTAGACCAAAAGAATTGAAGGGAGATTAGCTGCTGGTTTCTTTCTTTTAGTATATCCGCTCTCCTCATTTAGTCATGTACGTAGAAAAATTTGGTGGAATGAAGTATCAAAGGGTGAAGTCATGAACAGTGGGAGCAAAGATATACTTCATGGTGGTGATTTGGCAGATATCTTTGAACAGTATTCCTGTGCTCGCATTCGTTGGAATAATCTGAACAACACGGGAAAAAAAACAACGGCAGCCAACTTTCTGCTTCTGTCCTCTCCTACCAAATCATTTTACCAAGCAACCTTGCTGGATGACTTGAGGTTCGCATGGTGTCTTCGAAATAGTGAATTTGAACTCAAAAAGGAATGGGAAATTTGTTTCGTCTTTCTAGCTTTGCAGTAGAACCACCTTAATCCTAGAACGATCAGACAAAGCTTATTGGGATAATTAAGTGCATAGGTTAAATGAGAAAATCTCAGAAAGTTTTGGAGCAGAGAAGAAAGATCCATAATTTCAGTTCTGTTGTTTTGCTTATTTGTAGTAAGCTAATGTTTGCAGTAGTTTTAAGAAGCGCAGGAGTGTGTTTAATTTGACTACTTTGGTCAAATTACTTAATAAATCCTGAATAAAAGTGAACTACATTAATCGAATCATGCAATACTCACTTTTCTCTTTCTATTTTCTGATGATTGTCTTCACCAGCAATTAAAAACTGCCGAAGTAGTCTTCATCTTCTTGCTCTAAAGAAACTTGTGAGAATTAAGATGATAATTATTCTTTTATTAATCAGCAGTTTCAAATGGTACATAGTAACATATGGCACAACTATATCATTTGACCAAATTGTTTCTTGTTGGTTCGGGCTCAAGGGATTTGAATGCTATTCACCCAACAATTTTATCATCCAAAATGATATAGAGAACAGTGTGAGGTACCCATTCATTATCTTACATGAGGAGAATTACTAGATTAAAGAGAGATAGAGAAGGCTCAGCCTTTTAGGACAGGTATTCTCGCATCAAAGCCAAAATATAAGATAGGTTCATCACTCATTGTAAAGCTTGAGAATGGTTTCCAGAGGTAATAAATTTAAGTTCCTTATGCTATTGATGGAGGGACATGGAGGTTGTAGCTCCCTGCTCTAGATATCAAAAGGTACATCATGTTGCACGAGGACGGGAGATGAGTTAGTTGCACGTCGTATAAGAGCTTTTACACAAGTTGAATCTGTGACTCCTATATACTGGTGCACTAGGGCCACTGATAATGTAGTTATTCATAGAGGGGCCTGGGTGAGGTGCAGGAAGGATAAGAGCATCAACAAAAGCTGCATAAATCTGTACTGGTGTTGAATCCATTGCAGTAAGTACTTCAGAAACCTGTTTGCATAATTGCATGGCAGAATTATTGGTGGATAACTTCTGCTCTGAAGAGAAGTTTTGCTCTAGAGATGAAATGAACTGCATTAGAATCTTGCTTGTTTTAGGTTTCTCCACATCTCTTGTTTACGAAAATAAGATAAAATATTTTTGGGGTGATTTGATTAGTTATCCTTAAATTGGGGATTGGAAGATCCATAAACCACTTGATGTCCTCCCTTTCTTTAAGCGGGAGCTTCCATTGCCTGGGAGTTACTGGTGGACGACTCCTCCGCCTATCCAGATAACCCTACATGTTAACGCTAGAAACACCTTGCTTTTTTCAATTATTAATTTGTTATACTTCACAAAAGTTGGATGCTTGTTTGTGGATATCACAATCACCATGTCACCACAAGCAAGTGGTGTAAGAGGACAAGAAGTGCAACTAGCAAACACAGTAATTTGTTAATAGAAAGGCTTCAGTTCAGTTTATAAAGGATTCTTGAAACAGGGGGCAAAAAAAAGGAAGACACATTTATCTAAAAAATAATATTTATCAATTTTCAAAAAATGGATACCATGATCATCATAAAATACTTCATCAGTGGATTTATAAGAATAGTAGCGACTATTATAAATAAATTGAAGAATTTATGTAAAATTCTGACATGAATAACAGCTAACCATCTGGTTTTAGTTTCATGCGTTTTGGCGTGGAACTTCTTTTTGAGAAAACCAAATTCATTAAACATATACTTGAAGGATCCAATTTTTTAAAAAATATAACACATCTTTTTCTCAATTTTTACATGAAGTGTATGACAATCTACCTCTTCAGCTTATCTATCATTTCTTATTTTGTGTGTTGGAAAATCTTCCTCATTTAATGTTATAATTTTATTTTTGATATTTAATTAATAACTTTCTATAAATAATGAAAAAATAAATTAAGGTTTGATGTTATCTAATTTGAGGCATGCTTTGAAAGGTGCTTCCTGTTGGTGTTTTGGAAGGAGTTGCGATCATACTGCCGAGACCTCCCAACAAGCAGATGGCAAGCATCCATGGTAACATCATCGCACCAAATTTTATCGAAGTACTTTTATTTGATAGAAAATGAAACAAAATAGTGACTATTGACAACCACCTCACTCTCTTTCCGAAACCATCACAGCTTATAAGATCGAGGATGCTTTTCAATGGTCAGATTCAGCTTAGTGATGGTCTCCTGAGAGATGACATTTTTGCAGCTACCTTTATCAATAATGATCTTGCAAACTTTTTTTCAATGGTGCAATAGGTATGGAAGATATTGGTCCATCTTCAATCTTCTTTCTTCTCCTTTTTAGGAGTAAGCAGGCTCTTTCGAATAACTAAAGCCTCTTCTCTCTATTCAAATAGTAGAGTATCATCCTCCTCTTCACCTCCTTCGTTATAAGTAGGCTTTCGATTCTCGTCGGATAGTTCATCCTTCAATCAATAACTGCTTCTCAGATCGACCAGCAGGCTTCTGACACTCACTCCATGTGTACCCAATCTCACAACAATTATTGCACCGTAGAGTAGAAGACCTAGTCAGGGTTGGCTTAGAGGATCTCACATTAACAATGGTACAAATAGGAGGGATAGAAACTATGTTGCGCCGCATATCCCTCTGATCCTTCGATGCTTGGTTGCTTCGTAGGGAAGGATCAGACTTAAGCACAAGCCTTCATCGTTGCTGCTCCTCAGCAACTATAGTATCGTGGTTAACCTCTTTGACCATCCATAGGGAGTGGAGCTTTAAGGCATCTTGGATCTACTATCTTGTCTACTAAGGTATCTCGCAACCATCTATTTCTTACTCTCTGTCAGATCATTTTTAGTGACTAATTAGTAGAACTCTTCTATATATTCATCCATAGACCTAGTCCCTTGTCGGAGGTTTTGCAGGCGCTGATATAGGGACTACATATACTTGAAGAGCAAGAATTGCTCCTTCAATATCTTCTTTATCTTTTCTCAATCCTGGATCTTCGACTTGTCTTTACATTCCTAATCTTCTTTAGGTGTTACCACCAGACAGAAGTTCAACCCATCAATTTTAGGATGACAAACTTTACCTTCTTATTATCAGGCACCTTCTTATACTCGAAGATACGCTCGATCTGATCTAGCCAATTGATAAATACCTCTGATTATAGACTATCCAAATATTTAGATAGATCTACCTCGATGGTATCATACCAGTGGATTGATCGTTTGCACGAATCACCTCAACCTTCACGTCGGTGGATGGGAATACCCTATGGAAAAGATTCTCAAAATCTGAAACTTCTCCATCAGTTCTGCAATCTTCTGATTCCACCTCAGATCTCACATCTTAATTTTTCAACTATATAAGATGTGCCGTCAGTTTCATCACTTATCTCCTTAAATCTTCACACTCTATTATTAGATCCTACTCCTGCTATGAGATTTCTTCAGGAGCTGTTGTCATTTGAGTTGCAGTTTGGTTCTGCTTGTGGCTACTAGCATCACCCACCATCTCGACTACAGGGAAGAAACTTCGTTCAAAGATCGGTTGGGCTCTAATATCAACTGATGCAGTCAAAATCATATTTAATAAAAATAAAGGAGGAAGATGCACGAAACAAAATGAACAACAAATACAAGAGAAAACTTTCTTCTAAAATTTTAATTCAATATTAAAATAAACTACCTACAATATTGGTTAAAAGGCCATATTTATAAAAGAAAACCCTAACTTGATGCTTCAGCTACCTAAAATATTTTAGATTTATTTCAAATACAAAAAAGGTAAAGAAATTAAAACTTTCAACTTGTTCAGAATCTTTCAGACTCCCATTAATCTATCAAATGAATAAATCTAGCCTCAAAATTGGACTATAACGACAAAGTAGTTAGGCACGTAGAGCATCGAAAGAGCTTTCTGAATTAGGATTTTATAGATGATTATAACTCTAGATGAGAGATTTATGCCTATTTTAGTGCAACAGGGTCAAAACCACAGCAATCAGTTGGATTTCTTATCCTTTTGGATTTGGTCCACCAAATCAAGATATTTATTAGCTAAGGTGTCTATGTCAGAGAGAGAGAGAGAGGAGTATTTGCGAGGGCTTGAGACTTACTTGGGGTCCCCCTTTTTTTCTCTATTTATAGAGGGGAGCTGGGGAGCAGCAGCCCTTTGCGCATTGAGCGGTGGTCATTATAGAAGTTGTGCGCGAATCGTGCAAGCAAAAATTGCTCCCACATTCGGGACATAGAGAAGACTAGCTGTGACCTGACTGCCGTGCATATTTTCTTCTATGTAATTGTAGTTGCCTTATCTAGCTTACTGCGATAAGAGGAGCAATCCCTTTTCAAATCAAGAGGCCTGCCTAATTAGGTCCGCTTCCTCCTCATCCTCGATCAAGGAGGTCAAGTCGGTAGGGTTTGACCACATATCCTTAGTATTAGCCGAGCTCACTGAAGCTTCAGCTCTGGCTGAGGTCAGGGGTGATATCTCCAACACTTGCCCCCTACCTTCTCAAGCTCGAGCGAAAATTGAGGTTGCATGAAGGGAGAAAGATCGATGACTGAGATCGAGCTAAGTTTGATGATGGGATGACCATAATAAATGCATCTCAATGTGTGAAATGGTAGAGTGAAGATGGGTACCACACGTCATGATCTTATCTATCTAAGCTATTGCTTCTGAAGATATGGGGCATTGGCACTGTGATCCATGGGGGGTCATGTGCTCCAATGTTGGGCTGCCATTTGGCAGCCATCCATGATGGCTAAGTGTACTGCCATTTAATCAGAGACATCTGAGTCCTATAAATAGTTAGTTCCTTCTTTTCATTCTTCACTTGTAGTTAAGTATTCTGACCTTATTTCCTTTTTTAGCTCATCCACCACCTAGAATACTTTGTCGAGTCATTAGTGGCCAGGGCGGCTATGAAGGAGGTTGGGGCTATGGTTCATGTTGGTTAAATTTTCAATTATGAGTGAGAGTGAGAGTGAGAAAAAGAAAGGTGAGGTGGGGGTTTTGACCAGCCCCTTCTCAAAGGGGAAGGAGGGAGCGGAGAGGACCGATTCGCTTGGTAAGGTGGGGGCTTCTTCATGAGACTCTTTCAAGATGGTGAATCTAAAGGGCAAGGGGGCATATGGCTTGCCTCCTAGGAGTATGCCAAGTAAGAATGGGGATAGGTTCCTGAGGCACGTCGTTCATGGTGTCAGGTTGCTCAGGGCCAATGGAGGTTTAAGTGGGAGACATCTTGGATGACCTTATAGAAGGTAGCATCTTTGGAAGAAAATTTTTTTTAGGTGGTGGCTTTTGCTGATGATGAAATTGATCAAACATGTGCTCGATGGAAAGCTATGTTGGTTGGCAAGTTCTTGGGGAAGGGGTTGCCATTAGACTTTGTTCAAAAAGAAATGAGGGCAAGATGAAAATTTGAAGGTACTCTTCATGTCTCAACTCTTTTTTATGGAGTTTTACTCTTTGATTTACCATCGAAAGAGGATCAAGCTCGGATTCTAGCCAAAGGACCTTGGTCCTTGGCTGGATAGTTGCTTGCATTGGAAAGTTGGAGACCCAACTTCAATCCTTCATGAGATATGGTGAGACAAGCCAAATTTGGATCTGACTATTGGATTTGCCGATGGAATTGTGGGACAAAAAAAAAATATTTAAAATTGTGTCAGTTGCTGGATCTTCAATGTGCCTTGATGAGTGGATAGAAGACTCATCAAGAAAGGGGTATGCTCGTGTATGTGTTCTCATCGATGTTGAGAAAAGCATCTACCTAGGGGTTTTGATTAGGGTCAAAAATAATATCATTGGCAGCAGTTTGTTTATAAAGAACTTTTAGATTTGTGCTACTCATGTGGGTTGTTAGGGAGAACCATGCAATCTTGTGGTGGCTGCATGATCATGAGACTAGTTGGTATATGGTCCATGAATTAGAGCAGCTAGGGTGCCGATGAATCCCTCTATAACTCAGGCTGCTAGAAGATCACCTACACCAACCTCAGTAGTGGGCAATCTTCAGAAGCATGGACGCAACCCAAAAAGTGCTCGAGAAATATCCTACCAAAAATTCATTTGTAGGGGGTGGAGGGGGCCCTGAAGTTACTTCAGGCTCTCATTTTACTCCGCTAATGAGATAATATTCTGAGGAGTATTCTAAGCCCAACAAATAGAGATCATACCTGCTTCTGATCTAAAAGTAGTATCTGGGATTATGGAAATGAAGTAAAAGAGGAAAAGGTCTCCTCCTAAAGCTGATCAACCAGGGATTAGTCACGTATTTGGATCAAAATCGCCACTAAAAGCAAAAGTGATTATCCTAGAAGAATCAAGCACTCAAAGTATGACTCAATATAGTAGCAATCTACAACATTGATCTTGAAGCAAAAATCAACTTACAAAGAAGTGTGGATGTCAGTCATAATTTCAACCCAAGGTCAAGAAAGGAAGCAGCAAGATGTTTCAGTTACTTTGAAAGTTCAGCATACTATGGGAGCAGATAAGAGCCAATCGACAAACCAGGATAATACTTCTTTATCTCATAGTCATTGTTATAAATTACTGAAGTAGAAACTACTAGGATCCTCTAGTAGTATGGGGTCTATGGGGGAGGAAGGGTCCGCTGCTTTAGAAGAAAAATTAGATCTAAGTATTGATGAATCATAGGATGTAGTGGCAGGGAGCAACTGCATCTGTAATTCAAAAGAAATGAAGATACTTTCATGGAATTGTCGAGAGCAGCAAAGCCCTCCTTTGTCAATTGCATGAGGACTTTAATGAGACAATACAATCCTGATATATGTTGTCTCATGGAGACTAGATTGTCAGATCAATCCCTATCACATGTACATAGATTCCTAGGATCACAATGGAGTACATATGTGATTCCAGCACTAGGGCTCTCTGGGGGTGTAATAGTGGCTTGGAAGAAGAATTTTGGACCTATAGATTTTACTCATGGTGACAGACAAGCAGTGTTTGGGGTCATTTCTCCAGAATAGAAATCTTTGTAGATCCTCGGAGCTGTGTATGCAAGCATATGTGGGTGGGAGAGAAGAAGACTATGGATGCAGGTTGAAACGATGTTATCTTTGGGTTTACCATTTGTTCTAATTGGAGACTTCAATTGTATTTTGAATGATCATGATAAGAGAGGAGGGAAGCTATTCCAAATCAATCAGGATATTAGAGGATTTAGGGCTCTTATTCAAAGCACTGGTCTCATAGATCTAGGCTTTCAAGGGCTGAATTACACATGGTGCAATAATAAGAAGGGTTTGGCTAGAGTCTGAAAAAGAATTGATCGGATCTTTGCTAATGATCAATGGTTCAATATCTTCTCGGAGTCTAGAGTGCATCACGTAGCAAGATTTGCTTCCGATCCTTATCCCCTGTTACTCACTCTAAATATACAGTTTAATCAAGGAGAAGTGTCATTTAGATTTGAAAAATTCTGGCTGCATTATGGAGGATTCATGATGTCATTAATCAAGCTTGGCAAGGTGAAGACAACTACCCTTCAAAAATTAGAATTTCAAAGCTTCTTCATAAGGCTAAAAGAGCCATTATGAGGTAGAAATATAGGATAGAAAATATATTTTTGAAGGGTCAGCAACTGTCTACCCAGATTTATGAGATTTAGCAAAAAGAATCATAGCAAAGTTTTTATCAGAGCAGGAACATAACTTGTTGTTGGCTCTTCTAAGGGATTACAATCATATTTTGCATGTTCAAGAAGTGTTATGGAAACAAAAATCCAGAATCACATAGCTTAAGGAGGGGGATGAAATACAATGTATTTTTATCGAGCTGCTATTCTAAGAAAAATAAGGAATAGAATATTGATGTTACAAAATGAGCAAGGTGAACAGGTGGAAGATCCTAATGATATCAGATCCATGTTGTTATCACATTTTCAGCAAAGATGGGAGATTCAGCATGGTATGGTAGAGATTGATACGCCTATTATTTCTTTCATGATCTCTACTACTTAGAATGATATATTAATTAGGCTGATCTTAAGAGAAGAAGTGGAAGATGCTTTGACAAGCATGGCATCGACAAAGCTCCAGGGCCAGATGGTTTTTCCAACTTCTTTTTTCAAGTCTTTTGGTATCGAATCAAGGAAGATGTGCTTCATGCTATTTAATCTTGCTTTGATTAATCTTGGATGCCAGAGGAATGGAATAAAACTTTCATCACTTTAATTCTAAGAAGAATAACCCTATCCATGTGTAAGATTATAGACTGATCAGTCTTTGTAACACTCTTTATAAAAATCACTGCAAAGATATTAGCTAATAGGTTGCACCTTTTTTGCCCTTAATTGTGTCACCCAAGCAAGTGGCCTTTGTTCAAGGTAGAAGCATTTCGAAAAATATTTTATTAGCATAAGAACTAATGCATTCTTTATACAAAGCTTCACCAAATAGAGGTCTCGCAATGATTAAAGTGGACTTGGAGAAAGCATATAACTGTGTCTATTGGCCTTTTCTTGCTCATGTTCTCTCTCAATTTGGCTTTCATTCTCAATTTATTGATTGGGTTATGGGATGTGTTAAGCACTCTCAATTTGCTTTACTTCTGAATGGCACACCTACAACATGATTTCAACCCACAAGAGGACTTCATCGGGGATGCCCACTCTTCCGTATATATTTATTTTATATGCAAAGGTACTATCTAGATTCTTACTTTTACTATTCAAAATAGAATGATGCGAGTCTATAAGCCTGAAAGAAGAGGGCCAGTTATTGCATATATTATTTGTGAATGACTGTCTCTTTATGATAAGGCAACTGTTCGAGATGTGGTGTGTCTGAAAGCAGTTATTGAACCTTATTGCTCTATATTTGGATAAGCAATCAATGTTGCGAAGTCCCACATTATGATTAGCCTATGTCCATCGCCAATTAAAGCTGCTATTAAAAGAATTATGCTAGTTAATGAGAATACAAGATTATGGAAGTATCTTGATGTTACAATATAGAAAAAAACCTTTGAAAAAGAAAGCATTTTCTTTTATTTCTAAAAAAATAACTGCTAGAATTGTAGGATGGCAATGGAGGCTTTGTCTTTTGCTGGCTGAGCAACACTGCTAAATTCTGTGTTGACATCCTTGCCTTCATATACTTTATCTTGCATTTATATGCCAACCATGTGTTGCTTAGGTTAGAAAAGGACTATAAGGCTTTCTTGTGGGGGCATGGCAATGATAGGAGGGATCTTCACCTTATTGCATGGAAAAATATATGTAGGCCTAGATTTGAAGGGGGCCTAGGGTTAACATCTCTTATGACCAGAAGGTAATTTTTTTGTATAAATTGGCCACACAAATTATCATGGACCAAAAAGTTTATGGGCTAATGTGGTGTCAGCTAAATACCATTTTCAGGACACTTGGAGCAACTATGTCACACCTCAACAATGCTCTGCAATTTAGAGGAAAATTTCAGAGTGTGCGTCATTAATTTAGCACCAATTCATATGGGTGATAGGTAATGGGCAATCAGTCAATGTGTATCATAATCCGTGGTTGTCTACCATTATCTTTGCATTGCGGCCTACTTACATCAACATAGAAACATCAATGGAGGAAATGAAGGTTAGTGAATTTGTTAGCTCTCCTAGAGAATGGAACATGCAATCCCTCTCCTATTTTATTGCAATTGAAATGATGAATCAAATGAGCAAGATGCCTTTGCCACATTTACCATAGTTTGATCAGTTGACCTGGGAGAATAGTTGGCCAAAGAAGCCATCTATTAAGAACTATTATCATCTTATTAGTAAGCAGGAAGAAACTTATGGTCCTAATAATCAATGGGTATGGAAGTTGGAAGTACCTATGAGGGTCAAGTATTTTTGGTGGAAGGTGACATGGAACATATTGCCTTCAAAAAAATTGCTTGCCAGGAAGGCATTATACCTGATCATTTAGCCAACTATGATTTGTGTGCTAATATACTTGAAGATCTTAATCATGTGCTAGTTGAGTGTGCTTATGCTTTTGATTGTTGGCATTTGCTGCTTAACAAGTTGTCACTTCAAGTTATGCCTCTGTCTTTGTCGATTTGGTGGACTTAATGGATGCTGCTGTGGTGAAGAAGAGGCAACAATATATGCTAGTATTGTTGCTTGATTGATCTAGAGCAATGACATAGAGCAAACCATGGTGCAAGTGGTCACCGACGTCTCGAAAATTTTTTAAGGCTAAGGCTTAGAGGTTGCCAAGATCACTACCCCATTCCCAACTGCTGCCATCGAGGGCGAACCTATTCTCCCAGTTGACTCCTAGGCTTGGTGGCCTTTACCCTTTTTTTTATCCTTTTATAGATTCTACTCAAGCCTGTTGAGCACACTTTTTGGGTCAGTTTTGCCCGACCTATTTTGTAACAACAACTCTTAGTAATGAAAAACTTCGCACATCACTATAGGGGCCTCTAGGATCTTTTTTCGGTTACCTCAAGTAGCTCAGGTTGGGCCTCATATTTGGATGATATTGATCCTCTCCAGCTCAACTCGCACTCGGATGGAGAACTTAGGGATCCCCCATGGGGGTTCCCAAGTGACCTAGGTCGGGCTTTGCCAACCTCATGCTCGAATGAGGCGATCCATCTTTGGCTTGACTTGTGCTTGAATGAGGAGCTTAGGGATCTTGTTTAGGGGTACCAGGTTGTGGTTTCATCCACCTCATGCTTAGATGAGGCCAATCCATCTCTAGCTTGACTCATGCTCGTGCGAGGAGCTTAAGCATCCCACTCTTGGGTATCTTAAGTAGCCTAAGTTGGGCTTTACCAACCTCATTTTCGGATGAGGCCGATCCATCTTTGGTTCAACTCATGCTTGAGTGAGGAGCTTAGGGATCCTGCTCGGGGGTATCCCAAGTGATCAGGTTCGACTTCACCAATCTCGTGCTCAAATGAGGCCAGTCTGTCTCTGACTCGACTCATGCTTGGGTGAGGAGCTTAGGGATTCAACTTAAGGAGCTTGGGATCTGACTTGAGGAGCTTAGGATCTGACTTGAGGGTATCCCAAGTGGGGTAGGTCTGGCTTTTTCGACCCCATGCTTAGATGAGGCCGATCTGTCTTCTACTTGACTCATGCTCGGTGAAGAGTTTAGAAATCCCATTCGAGGGTATCCCAAGTGATCCAGGTCAAACTTCATCGACCTTATGCTAGGATGAGGCCGGTTGATCTCCAGCTTGACTCGTGCTTGGGCAAGGAGCTTAAGGATCCTACTCGAGATATCCCAAGTGACACAGGTCAAGCTTTGTTAAACTTATGCTCGGATGAGGTCGGCCCATCTTTGGCTCGACTTGCACTCAAGCAAGGAGCTTAGGGATCTCATTTGAGGTATCCTAAGTGACCTATGTCGGGCTTTGGTCGACCTTATGCTTGGACGAGGCCGGCCTAACTTTTGCTCAACTAACGCTCAAGTGAGGGCTTAAGGATCCTGCTCGAGGGTATCCTAAGTGATCTGGGTCAAGCTTTGGAAACGTCGTGCTCGGATATGATCGGTCTGTCTTCAACTTGACTCAACTCATGCTCAGATGAGGACCATAGAGATCCCGCTTGGGGGTATCCCAAGTTCGAGCTTCGTTGATTGATTACTATCGTAGGTGGTCAAGAATAAAAGTCAACTCAAACTATATAAATAAGATGAGTCAGGAATGTATCCATAGAGATATAGGACAATTATTTTATGAAGAAGTAATAAAAGAGAATTGATTGTAGAAGAATTTAAAAATAAAACAGTTAGAATTAAATTACAAGTGTAAAGTAATTTGTGAACGAAAGCAAGTTAGAGAGATAACCCAGAAATTTCAAATCTATGTTGCAAAATAGATTTTATTTTCTTCTTTTTTTATGTTGCAATATTAATACTTGTGATTAGGGTATTAGTATAGTTTATCTCTGAGAGGTACGGACCGTATCCGTAGATCACGGCTTGTCCGTTTGGAGTATAAATAATCTAAGTCTAATTACAAGGTATAAGATTTAATTTAACATACTACGATCTATCTTTTTTAGACACATACTGTATCCTAAGATCACGGCACGTCTGTAGAATATATAGGCCATGCAGGCTAGATTAATACCATAAAAAAATAAAAAGATATGAAATAAAAGTATAATTTTATTACATAAAAATTAAATATAAAAAAAATAAAAATCGTTTACAGACTTCATTGTATTTCTGAGTTAGAGGTATCTAGCCACGCATAGAGATCTTCCGCTCTTCTTCCATATTCTCCCTTTTTCTCTCCTCTAAACAAATACTAGAATAAATAAAAAATATAAAAGACTGTTGTCGCTTGCACTGTTACCTGCTTTCTTGCTTTTGCTCTCTCTATTCTGTCCTCTGTTATTGTCCACAGTGCCTTCTTTTATAGCCTACAGCGCTCCTGAGTCTGCCTGTATCCAACCTCCTATCTCTTCATGGAATACTATCCATCACAAGACTCATTGCCGCATCAGAACTCCTGAAATCGCATCCCAAGCACATCCCTCCATGGACTTCTTTTTTGGCCATCAGATCATCATCCAATGCCCCATATCATGCTGCAAACAATCTCAAAACAAATCGAAATCAATATTGACTATTGGATCTTGCTTGATCTTCATTTTTGATCATCAGATGGCGCACTGAAGATGCTTCTGTTTAGTTCTCAGCCGGCGACTGCTATGGACCGTCCGATCAAGCCTTGAATCACTGCCCATCATTCGATAGTGCAAAATTCAGTCTGCTCCGCTCATGTATCATGATAAAGAATCGAGAAAACTATTCTCATGAGCCGCATGAAGAACCGATGCATGCTGGTCTATGGACTGACTGTGAACCAGTCATTGTTCCTACGAGCTGCCATGGACCAAAATGCAAATTATTTTCTGTGAACCACCGTGGACCGAGCAGTTAATTAGGCTGGGCTTCTTTTGATTTTTGGGCTACTTTGGGTCTTTTTGAGCTGATTTTTTAGGATACTTTGAATCTCCTTAGAGAGTATGTTTTGAGTCTGTTTTGCTTCTAATTTTTTTTCTTTTAATCTACAAATCGAGCTTTTTGTATTGGTAATCATCTTTTCTATAAAATACAAGTAAAAGTATCAATTTTTAAGAAATAAAAATTAATTAATGAATATTTTGATACTTTTTTTGGGATATTTAATGTATTCATCACACCCTCCCAACTTGAGCTTTTCTCGTCCTCGAGTAAAGGACAGAATTAGTGTTAGATAACGTCATACTCTGAAATAGATATTTTATCAAGTAATTTTCTAAACAGTCCATTGATATTTAGAAGAATATTATTGAGATAGGTCATAAGGGTATTAATACTCACTAATGTGGTGGTTAAATGAAGAACAAGAATTGTTTCCAAGCCTATTCTAGATCAATTCTTATTTCATATCCAAATTGTCTATTTTAATACAAGCAAGTGCAAAGTAACTCTTATTTCTCCTCTTTTTTTTTTTCTTTCTCTCTTCTTCTTTTTTTTTTTGAAAGAGCATCTTTACATTGCCCACTTTTTGATGTGAATATCAATGCTTCCCGAGGCAAAGAGATTTGGTTACTCGATGGGAGACCAATGTTGAGAACTTATCTCCTTTTTTTATATATTTTATGAAGAAATGTATAGATACTTGTACTTATAAAAAGGAGACTCTTCTTTGATATTAGTAGGAGAGTTAGAAATGCTAGAATGATTTTTGTTCTAAATTTAACCATTTATTAGGTTTTCTTAATACTTGATCTCTTGGTATCTCAAGAATTTTTTAGATGAACATCAACTGCTGTTTTAAAATTTATTTGAATCAACTCAAATCTAGGATAATCGTGTGCCTAAATACTAAATACTAAATACTCACTTATTCGAAAATTTTAAACTTTTTTTAATATTATTGCTCTTCAGCCCCCAACTTTATTTCTATTATCCTTAATAGAGTAAGAAAAATAAAATAGAGACATGTAAATAAAATAAAGAGAGATACCACTTGACTAAGTATACTTGTTCATTGATAGGTGCTTCCATGCAGAGCAGTCTATTATTTCTAAAAAATAAAAATCATTAAAAAAATATTAGAAAAAAAATAAAAAATTTGGGTTACTTTTCAAAAATACTAAATTTAAAGTCTTCAACCAGATTAAATCTTTGATACAGAATCAGTCAGTATAAATAGGCTCCTGGAGAACTATAGCCTCCTCCATAACTTTAGTAGGCAACTCCAAGAATGGTTTCAATCGTTGTCAATTAACTTTAAAAATGGCATCATTACTTGGATTCTCGATCTCTGCAGCTCCATATGAGAAAACTTCTTTTACTATAAAGGGCCCCATCCATCTAGATCTAAATTTTTCAAAAAATAAATATAGCTTAGAGTTATACAAAAAAAATTTTAGTCAGGTAAAAATGATTTTCTAAGGATTGCTGAAATACTTTAGTTCATTCTTTATATATCTTAGCATTTTCATATGCCTCATTCTTGATTTCTTTTAGTTCATGAATTTACATTTTTTTATCTTGTCCAATCTTGTCTAGATCCATGTTCAACTTTTTGATGGCCCATATAGTCCTATATTCAAGCTCGACTAGCAAGTGATATGCTTTACCAAATATAAGCCTATATGAAGATATTTTTAAATTAGTTTTGAAGGTAGTACGATATGTCCAAAGAGCATCTAATAGCTTCAATGACTAATCTTTTCTATTTGTGCTCATAGTTTTCTCTAAAATTTATTTGATTTGATGATTTAAAACTTCGACTTGCCTACTAGTCTGTGGATGATGAAGTGTGGCTAATTTATGGGTGATGTTATATTTTTTCATCAGGGATGCAAAAAGATCGATTGCAAAAATATATTTTCTGATCATTTATGATGGCTTTAGAAATACCAAAATGAGAGATGATATTTTTTTAAAAAAATTTGATAATAATTTTACTATTATTTGACCTATATGGCATAGCCTCTATCCATTTAGATGCATAATCAACAGCCACCAAGATATATTCATTTTCAAAAGATTTTGAAAATGGTCTCATGAAATTGATTCTCCATAAATCAAAAATCTCAATAATTAGGATTGGATTTAATGGCATCATGTCTCTTTTTGTGATCCATCCTACTTGTTGACACTTAGCGTAGCTTTTGCAGCACTCATGTGCGTCCTTAAATAGATTGGGTCAATAGAATCCATATTGGAGAACTTTATGGCAGTCTTTTTGGATCCAAAGTGGCCACCACAGGCTTGATCGTGATAAAAGGACAAAATATTTTTGATCTCATGGTTCAAGATATATCTTCTGATGATTTGATCAGGATATTGTTTAAACAGATATGGATCGTCTCAAATAAAATACTTTACTTAGACAAAGAATTTATGTTTGTCCTGAGTAATTCAGTGAGAGGGAATCCTACCAGTGGCTAGGTAATTAATAATATCAGCGTACCACGGTTCTACAGTCATGGACATAAGTTGATCATCAGGAAAAGATTCTTCTATTGATCGTTTGTTAGAAGGTGCATCTGTCAATCGAGATAGGTGATTAGCTACTATATTTTTGGTTCTCTTTTTGTTTCTAATTTCTAAATCAAATTTTTAAAGAAGTAAAATCCATCAGATCAGACATGTCTTGGCATCTTTCTTTGAAAGGAGGTATTTAATGGCTGAGTGATCAGTGTACACAATGACGTGTGACCTAACCAAATAAGATCTAAATTTTTTCAAAGCAAAGATGAGAGTCAAGAACTCTTTTTTAGTTATGGAGTAATTAAGTTGTGCATCATTAAAGATCATACTGGCATAGTAAATGATTCATGGTAGCTTATCGATTATCTATTCTCGAACAACTCTAATGGCATGATCAAATGCATCACACATGAGTTCGAAGGGTTGAGTCTAGTCAGGTGGGTGAATGATGGGTGCAGATGTCAGTGCTCTTTTAAGATGCTCAAATAACTCAAAATACTCAAAAGTGAAGTCAAATTTTACTTCTTTAGCAAGAAGATTGTTCAATGATCGAGCTATCTTGCTAAAATTCTTGATGAACCTCTTATAGAATCCAGCATATCCTAAAAATAAGTGAATTTTCTTGACTGATTTGGGTGGTGGAAGATTTATAATCAGATCGACTTTAGCTTTGTCCACTTCAATGTCCTTCTTTGAGATAACATGACCAAGTATTATGTCTTTTTTGACTATAAATTGATATTTTTTTAAATTAAGCACTAAGTGTTTCTCCTTACACCTTTTTAAGACAGTCTTAAGTGATGTAGGCACTTAGAGAAGGTGGAGCCAAAGATAAAAAAATAGTCCATAAATATTTTTAGAAATCTCTCGATTATGTCAGAAAAGATGCTGACCATGAACCTTTGGAAAGCAGATAGAGCATTACATAAGTCAAAGGGCATGCGTCTATAGGCAAAAGTTCCATATGGACAGGTAAACGTAGTCTTCTCTTGAATCTCTAGTACTGTAAGAATCTGATTGTAGTCAAAATATCTATCAAAAAAATAATAGAACTCGTATTCGACTAATCTCTCCAATATCTAGACTATGAATAGTAGAAAAAAAATGATCTTTTCTTGTAGCCGCATTCAATTTTCTATAATCAATATAGACTCTCCATCCAGTTTGGACTCTGATCGATACTAGCTCATTTGCTTCGTGTTGGACCACTGTTACTCCTGACTTTTTAGGCACTACTTGAATTAGGCTAATCTATGAACTATCTAAAATGGGATAGATAATTTCATTATCTAGTAACTTGAGAATCTTTATCTTCACTACCTCCTTCATAGCTAGGTTAAGCCTCCTTTAGGGGTCTCTAATTGGCTTGACTTTCTCTCCTTAATGAATTCGATGTTAGACAATTGAAGGGTTGATCCCTTTGATGTCAGCCATGGTCCAACCTATGACTTCTTGATTCTCTCTGAGGATAGCTAAAAATTTCTTCTTTTGGGTTTGATCTAGATCTGATATGATGATTACGGACAGAATTTTTGATTGACCTAGATATACATATTTAAGGTGTTCGGAGAGTATTTTGAGTTCTAGTTTCGGTGCTTCATCAATCGATGGTTTGGGTATTGGTTCCTCCATTCTTACAAGTGGTTCGACAGGCGGTTACTATTGTGGATGAATTCTTTGGTCACTGGATGTGAAACTTTCATAAGCAATTTTAGATTCTTGATCTAACTAGAGATTGCAGCCAAAATTTTCTTCTTGTAGATCAATGGGTTCGTAAATCTTATCCTGGATCAGGTTTACGTCAACGAGTTGGTCCTTTTTATTTCCAAGATTGAAAATATTAAGATCAATGAATATATTTTCAAATAAGAGCTTCATGAGTCCATTACGTTAATTGATTAGGGCATTGGTGGTTGTTAAGAATGGTCTTCTTAAGATGAATGGAATGTGATCTTTTGGGTTAGATACTGGTTTAGTCTCGAGTATCATAAAATCCATAAGGTAAATGAAATTATCGATCTTCATTAGCACATCCTCCACAACTCCCTTAGGTACCCTCACTGATCGATCTATCAATTGCAACGTGATTTCTGTAGGCTTTAATTCTCGTATCTCTAGTTTTTCATAGACCGAATAAGATAAGATATTCATACTAGCCCCCAAGTCTAACAAGACCCTATCGATGATCATTTTCTCAATGACATAAAAAATTGTAGGAGACCTTGGATCTTTGTACTTGACCAGCATGCGGTTTGAAAGGTATGAGCTCACGCTAGCTGCCAAGAAGGCTTTCTTGAAAATATTAGTGGTCTTTATCTTTGTGCATAGGTCTTTGAGAAACTTAGGATATATGAAAACTTGTTGGATCATATCTAGCGAGGGATATTTACTTTCATTTGTTTAAACATCTCTAAGATTTGATCCATATGGACTGAGTGTTTGGACCTAAGTCTATTTGAAAAAGGAGCTACAGAATTGATGGGTGATGTCTCATCAACCTCTGTTGATTCGGACTCCTCAAACTTGGTCTGATCGGTCAATTACTCATGAGAGGGTTCAGACAGTGGGTCGTCTTGATCTTCAGGTGCACTAACATGATTGTCTATTTATCTTCCAGACTTTAAGGTATGAATTGTATTTAATTGATTGATCTAAACTCTTTGTTATGGTCCTTGATTGTTTTGGATCCTGGGGTTAGCCTTGGGCTGACTCGGTAGTTTATCTTTTTTCTTTCATTCACAGCCATTGCCAATTGACCTAACTGCATCTCTAAATGGGCAATAGCCTGGATATTGAAAGTTAAAAGCTGACCCATGATCTGTATGAAGTTATCTAGTGTAGCATTGGTGTTAGCAGTTGATTTCGTCTGGACTTTTAGACTCTTTTCTAGCACACTGAGTTTTTTTTCATTAGTATTGTAGCCTGATGGGTTGTTTACTGTAGGATTGGGCCTTGGGTTTGGCTAGTTGATATTAGGACCATCTGTATTAGGACTTTGTGATCAAAAAAATTTGGATGGTTCTTCCATCCTAGATTGTAGGTTGGCGCATAGGGATATTAATAGGTCTCTGATAGGCTGTGTTCACCTGTGCATAATCATTTTCAGTTTGGGTCATAAGGTAGGAACACTCTTCTATTACATGATTTGAGTCACCGCATCCATTGCATATGGGTGTGGATACTTGGTTCACTTGATTTACAGGGGCACGTCCTTTGAGTTCTAGGGCCTCTATCCTATGGATCAAAGATGCAAATTTAGCCTCTTCAGTGAGGAAAGGTTGAACTTGATGTACTCTTCCACTTGAAAGTGAGAGTCTTTCAAGTTCCATAGTTATCTTTCATTGTAAGCTCTTCTCTGTTAGGTCCTCCAGAAATTACCAAGCTTCTATAGGCTCTTTGTTCATGAACTGCCCTGACATATTGATTCTAACATTGTTCTGAAGTTTGGATCTAGTCTCTCATAAATAATTTGATACAGTCTCTAAGTTTTTATTCCATGGTGTGGGCATTGACTCAAAAGGTTCTTAAAGCGATTGAAGCACTTCCAAAAAGACTCATCAAATAATTGATAAAATTGATTAATTTTATTCCTAAATTTGGTAGTCTTATGGTGTAGGCAAAATTTCTTCAAGAACACTTTAACAAAATCCTTCCATGATACCATGGATTATTTTGGAAGACTGTATAACCACTTTTTAGCAGTGTCCTTGAAGGCAAAATTGATGAGCCTAAGTTTTATAGCATCCTCAATGAGCTGTTGGAGCCGCATCGTGGTGCATACTTCCTCAAATTTTTTCATTAAAATGTATGTATTCTCAATTCTGATGTATTTGAGAAGTATGTTTATGATCTGGGGTTTAATTTTAAAATTGACATCGATTTGTGGTAGTTGGATACACGAGGATTGGACTGATCTAACTGGATAGCAAAGGTCTTTCAGGCCCTGAGGTTCATGTTTGAGTTTACCATGATGGGCTTGGAAGGGTTTGGATCTATTCTCACTAACCGATCAGATGCTCTTTTTCAAGTTATAATTTTTTAAAATTTTTTTAATAGAAGAAGAGAGAAGATAAAGGAGAGATAGATGAGAAGAGAATTCTAAAAATGAGCCCTAAGAAGTCCTAAATCTAGAGACGATAGAGAAGAGTGCTTTAATTAGGTTTAAATTATGGGTTAGCAATCAAGTTAAATAATCAATCCTAGCTAAGGATTATCCTAGATCTAGACAGTTTCTAATTACTAAGGTTATCTTTGAGCCCTTCAAGTAAAGGTCAGATAACTGTAAGATTGGTCCCCCCTGCTGTTTTCTTTAGACACTAATTAAAATTGATCAGATAAGTGAACGAAATCAATTAAATAACCACCTTTCTTTAGGATCTTATCTCTGAACCACTTTTCTTGACACCAGTTAAATTGACTAATCCTAATCCAGTCCAACTCTTAGGGTCTCTTGTCTTATTGAGCTCGAGAGTCCTTAGAGGCTAACATCTAATTGATTTTAAATTAAGATTTAGGTTAATGCAAAATACTAGATTGTAATTTATGGACCAAGAAAGGATGATAAAATCTCCATCTTATCTTGTTTAGGGTTTATGCCCTTAAGATGTGTTATGAAGATGCTATGCAAGAGACAAGATGCCTAAGCAAGTAGAAAGTTTTTAATTTTTTAATTTTTAATTTATTTATTTTTATGCTAACAAGAATAAAAGGTAATTTAGAAAATAAAGCAACTAAAATGAAGTAATAATAATTAAAGAGGTTAATTAAGAAAGCAAATAGGACTAAAGAAAGTTATTTTTTTTTAAAAAAAATAATCATACCTAGATCCTCGACAACGACATTAAAATTTGATCGCTATCATAAGCAGTCAAGAATAAAAATCAACTCAAACTATATAGATAGGATGAGTCAGGATCGTATCTACGGAGATCTAAGATAATTATTTTATGAAGAAGTAATAAAAGAGAATTGATTGTGAAAGAATTTAAAAATAAAACAGCAAGAATTAAATTAAAAGTGTAAAGTAATTTGTAAATAAAAGTAAGTCAGAAAGATAATTCAAAAATTTTGAATCCACCTTGCAAAATAAATTTTATTTTTTTTTATTTTATAATATTAATACTTATGATTAGGATATTAGTATAGTTTATCTCTGAGAGGTACGGACCGTATCTGTAGATCACGGCTTGTCTGTTTGGAGTATAAACTATCTAAGTCTAATTACAAGATATAAGATTTAATCTAACATGCTACAATCTCTCTCCTAGATACGTATTGTATCTCAAGATCATGGCACGTCTGTAGAGGGTATAGGCCATACAGACTAGATTAATACCTCAGAAAAATAAAAAGATATGAAATAGAAGCATAATTTTATTGTATAAAAATTAAATATAAAAAAATAAAAATTTATTTACAGACTTCATTGTATTTTTGAGTTAAAAGTATCTAGCCACGCATAGAGATCTTCAGCTTTTCTTCTATATTCTTTCTTTTTCTCTGCCCTAAACAAATACTAGAATAAATAAAAAATATAGAAGACTGTTGCTACTTGCACTGTTGCATATTTCCCTGCTTCCACTCTCTTTCTCCATTCTGTCCTCTGTTATTGTCCGCAGTGCCTCCTTTTTATAGCCTTCAGCGCTCTCGAGTCATGCCCGTATCCAACCTCCTATCTCTTTACGGAATACTACCCATCACAAGACTCATTGCCACATCAGAACTCTCGAAATCATGTCCCAAGCACGTTCCTACGTGAACTTCTCTTCTGGCCATCAGATCATCGTCCAACTCCCCATATCATGCTGCAAACAATCTCAAAACAAATTGAAATTAATACTGGCCATTGGATCTTGCTTGATCTTCGTTTTTGACCATTGGATGGTGCACTAAAGATGCTTCTATTTAGTTCTTAGTCGGTAACTGCTATGGACCGTCCGATCAAGCCTTGAATTACTACCCACTGTCTGATAGTGCAAAACTCAGCTTGCTCCGCTTATGCATCGTGATAAAAAATCCAAAAAACTATTCTCGTGAGCCACGTGAAGACCCGATGCATGCCGGTCTATGGACAGATTGTGAACCGATCGTTGTTTCTGTGAGCCACCATGGACCGAAGTGCAAATTATTTTCTATGAACCGTCATGGATCGAGCAATTAATTGGGTTGGGCTTCTTCTAATTTTTGGGCTGATTTTGGCTTTTTTGAGCTGATTTTTGGGGATACTTTGAATTTTCTTTCAGGATCCATTTTGAGTCTGATTTGCTCTCAATTTTTTTTTAATCTACAAATCAAGCTCTTTGTATTAGCAATCATCTTTTCTACAAAACACAAGTAAAAGCATCAATTCTTAATGAATAAAGGTCAATTAGTGGATATTTTGATACTTCTTTTGAGATATTTAATATACTTATACTGACCTCATGCTCGGATGAGGCTGGCCTGCTTTTGGCTTAACTCACACTTAATGAGAAGCTTAGGGATCCTGCTCAAGGGTATCCCAAGTGATCCAGATCAGGTTTTACCGACCTCATGCATAGACAAGGCCAGCCATCTTCGGCTCAACTCACACTACTCGAGCAAGGAGGGGCTCTTCTTGCTCTTGCCATTCTCAGATGAGGAGAAGCTTGGCTTCGGCTTGACTTCAATGAATCCAACTTGTGAGTTTTTTGAATTTCATATTTGGGAGAACCAGAGTCCCATCTAAATGCCAAAGTTAATGAGTTCTGAGTTGCACCACCTTGTCAATCTGATACAGGCTTTTCTAGCTTGATGACAACTTTTCTCATTCTCTTCGGCTCAGTTACAGCTCCTGGTCAGTCTGTTGACCTACCCCCAAAGATAGTATTGATGATGGTCGCAGTAGATCTATTCTCAGAATTTCCTTCAGATTATCTGTGTTCAGTTTGGACATCATTTTGGTTCGGCAATGCATCCACATACTGCCTGAGCCGACATCGTTTGATGAGTGCCTCGATCCTATTGCAGAGTCGCACTCCTCGATGCTATGGCTATGGTCATGATGGTACTAGCGGTTTCGAGGAGGCATTCTGAGCCGGTTATTGCATGGTGGGGTCCTCGATTATCGTGACTTTCTTACACTTTAGTGGCCTTCTTGCCCTGCCCCACCTCTTTTTCTTCATCATAGCCCCTTCCCTCCTGAGGCTTCTTGATCATCAACTCTTCATGTAGCTCCATCGCCTCCTAGACATTTGCATACTTCTTCATCCAAGCCAGCATCTCGACAAGATTCTTAAGGTACCTCTTCTTTAAGAAGAAAAGGAACAGATTTTTTCGAAGTCTACCCTTTAGCATAGATATGGCAATCGATCAATCTAGATCACGTACTTTCAGGATGGCTGCATCGAAGCAGCTCATATACTTCTTGAGGGATTCACCTATCCTCTGCTTGATGTTGATGAGAGAATCCAAGCTATGGTGTTGTCTTTGACTACTGACAAAATGCACTGCAAAGACTCGGCTGAGCTGCTTGAAGGAGTCAATTGAGCCTTACTGAAGGTTGGAGTACTAGTACCTCGCTGCCTTCCAGGGAGTAGATGGGAAGGCTCAACAAAGGATGCCGCTAGTGGCTCCACAGAAGAGCACGATAGTCTTGAAGCTCTCAAGACTCTCGATGGGGTCAGTGGTCCCATCATAAGGCTCTAATTGAGGTATTTTGAATCGGAGCGGTATCAAATCATCCATGACCCTCCTAGTGAAAGGGGGGTCAACATTGAAGTCTGGCTCACCATTCTAGAGCTGAGCTCAGCCCTAAACTATCTCGATCATTGATTCATCTCTTGAAGTTTCCTCCCTACATTGACATCCTCAAAGGTTTGATGGTTTCAGTGTCAAGGTGAGCAAGGTCCCAAAGGTGAGTCTTTGCCCAACCGTAGGGTCGAGGAGTGCCTTCTACACCTATTATCGGAGCTTCCAAGTCAATCATGGCTGTTGAGACACCCCTACCTCAGACTGTGGGGAGAAGATTGCTGATCTGAAGGCTAGTCGAGGCCTATAGAGGCATCATGGGTGGTTGGGTCATAACCACTTGCTGCATTTCTTGCACTATGCCGATAAGGGTCTGCACCTGTTGGATGAGCAGCTCGAACTACTCGTTGGTCACTGCATGCACCTATTGAGATGGAGCCATTGCTTCAATGGGATTGGACACTGCAGGTTCTAGCAGAGCGCCGTTAGAGTAACGTGAAGCATCTGATGCTTCTCTTCAGGCTCGTTTAGTTCGTTGGAAGTGGAGGGAAGAGATAATTCTTGGGAGGTAGAGAGGAGACCTCTTATTTGATTGAAGTTTTAAGATAAAAGAGAATGAAAAAAGCTTTTCATATAGAAGATACTTCTCATGTTTTATGGGATGTGAAAACCCATGGAGGAGATAGATTTTGGAGCTTCTCATGGGATAAAAATTAATCATCCATTTTTCTTTCCAAAAATATTCTTTTAAAATCTACGGCTAAGATTTTATAAAATATTAATGGATGGCTAGGATGAAATACTAAATAATGATATAATGATTAGGATAAAATATTAAATATTAATATAATATTAATTATAATATTTATTATATTTTAATATTATTTTAATATTTATATTAATATAATATTTATATTAATATGAATATAGTATTTATATTAATATAATATTATATTTATATATATATTAGTATAATATTAATATATATTAGTATTATATTAATTTAATAAATTATTTTAATCTAATATTATATTATAATATATTAATATTATATTTATATTAATATAAATATAATATTATTATTTATATAAAATTTAAGAGCAAAAATGTATGATTTTATATCTATTAAAGATATAATAATTATTTTATATAGTTTTTCTAAGAAAATAAATGCTCAATCAAATATAAGTCATTCTGTAATAAGTCATTTTTTCACCGTCAATTAAACATACTAAAATTTTATTTTCAGAAAATAACTTCTCAAAAAATTATTTCTTGTGAAGAAAAGTTCTTCTGACAAACCAAACGAGTCCTTCATGATCTCATGGTGGCTGGAACGGACTCTCTCTGTTAAAAATAGGGCTATAAATAGAAGCCCTTCCTTCAACGCCAATCTATTATTATCGGTTCCTAAGCTAGTTTCGAGGTTGATAGGTTTGATAGGCATCGAGTTGAAGCTGAGGTCAACTTAAGTTGGAATGAGCCGAAGTGGGTGGTATGCTAATTGATGGAGATTGAACCCGCAAACAAAGTTCCTAATTAAAAGTGTTTCTGAGGGACCTTTCAACATTCAAATCAATAGATAATCGGAGAACAGAGTAAGAGAGGAGTATTTGCTAGAGTTTAAGAGTTACTTGGGATCTCCTTTTCTCCTCTATTTGTAGATGGAGAGCAGCGATCCTTCTCGTATTGATCGGTGATCATTATTGTAGTTGTACGCGAATCACATTGGTGGAAATCACGTCTTGCATTCAGAATGTAAAGCAAACTAGCTGTCGCCTAATTGTTGCACGAATTCTCTCCTGTGTGGACAGTTGCCTTATTTGGCTTACCGCAATAAGAGGATCAATTTCCTTCCAAATCAAAAGATCCATCTAATTGGACCAGATTTCTCCTCATCTTCGATCGAAGAGATCAAACCGATGGAGCTTGACCATATGTCCTCAGTATTAGTCGAGCTCACGAAAGCATCGACTTTGATTGAGATGGCACCCTCAACACGAAAGAAAGATTCATAAAAGATATAGATCACTTTCCTGCATCTTGAAAATTATGATAATTTTTTATTAAAAATATTTTTAAACCATCATATCTTCTTAATAATTATTTTTTAATAATTAATCCTAAATTATTAAAACTTATCATGATATTTAAAAAATATGATAATTTTAATATAAAAATATATTTATAATTATTAAAAAATTATCTTGACTGAATAAATAATTTTAATATCTATTTTTAAATACTTAAAAAATTTCAGATTGAAAAATATTTAAAATATTCATAACATCTTTTATGCTACAGCAAGAGGGCGCCCGTAGCACGCACTAAAAGCAACAAAGCCCCACTACCATATATTGTAATTATTATATTTATATTAAAAAATTTATATATTGTAATTATTATATTTATATTAAAAAATTTATAATTAATTTGTAGGGCCAATTTTTAAGAAACTGACCCTCCAAAAATTGGCGTATGCTGCTTTTTGTGACGGGCACACGGTATTCTTTAGTAAAAGGCGAAAGAATAGTTCGCTCTGTGCCCACCACGCAGCTGCGTGGTTTGAACGGATTGAACCCGAGGTCCTTTTAAAATACCTCAGCATGTGTGGCGTTCTCTCCCTACCCGATGTGGGACTAAAAACATTCCCCCTCTCCCACCTGCTTCCCACGTAACACCAACTTCACGCCCAAAACCCCCGCCACGGATCCAATCCCGCCTCTTTTCCGTAACCCCTCCGAACCCTGCACGTGACCCAGACCGTCGGGCTGCTCGGGCATTACCAGTTTCACCCTCGAAGCTTCACCGGACGTGCATTCCACGTGCTAGCCCGAGAAACTGGGAACGTGACTCCAAATTGGCACTTATCAAGTCGGCGGCCGCCGACTTTTGACTCATTTCACGTGAAGTCGGCAATTGTAGGACTGTCGCGCGTCGTTCCGGTCATCAGTTTGGTAGAAGCAAAGAACTCGTGATACACACTAGAAAACCCGTTTTTATGAATTCTGGCAAGCGCGGAAATGACTTGAAGCTTTGGAAAATCGAAACCTTTTTTATTATAATCCTCGGCAGCCTTAAGAACGTAAGATGATCTTTGCTGACCCACATGATCACAAGAATCATCAGATGTGAGTGCTGACATCTACTCTTCTATGATATAGTTTTCTGTGCTATTTCTTTTTCCATCGTACTTGTTACGCCAAACTACTGATGCATGAACTCTAGATCACAATAACAAGTTTATGATGTGTTTTTTTTTTTTTTTTTGGTAAAAATTTATGATGCGTTTATCAACAGCCTTTTCGATCATTATTGCAGGCAAAAGTACATACTGATGACAAGGAACATAATGTGGAAGACTAATTGCTTAACATGATAGAACAGAAAATACAACTCTGGTAGCATTTATTCAACCTAATACGGTATATGACATGATGTGGATACGTCTGGCATTCAGTTTTAGGGGAAGAGAGGAGACATGAATGTTGCGGAGAGACTTGGACGTGTGAATGATGTCTTGTATTATATCATGGACTGATAAATGGGTGGAGCTGATGTCTGTTTTTTATCCTCTGGCATGGTTTATGGTGAAAGCTAATTTTCATTGATCTTCTGTTCAATCTCCTACTTTCCTGTAATGACTTCGAGGTACTTCTATGTGTGTCTTAGGTGATTTCATTCTGTGATAGTAGCCAGGTTAGATAGATTTGGTTGCAGCCGATTGCAGATGTGTGTGTCATGTAAAATGTAGGATCGCAGGTTATTTTAGACTGATGGTTTTGATCAAAACATGGGCCAGAAATCAGGCCATTATTGTGCAAGTCTAATGCAGTTTTTAGCTCAACCAACTTGCACAGAGAATCATGGCATTGGTGGGCCAGCATTAGTGGGCCGGGTCCGTTGTACACTCCATCACACTGGGTTGTAGACGTTTTTTTTGGTCTGAAGAAATACTCATTCCTAGATCCCAAGTTCTTTAAATATTGCTGCGCACGTGGAGAGGATCAGGGGAAGCAACGATACATAGCTAAATACAAGGTTTTGTTGAACACACATTCAAGTCAGAATCTCTACAAAATTTAAGAATTTTACCATGACCATAAACAAAGATAATATGGTCCAAACATCTCTTAAAACTGCTTGTTTTCTGTCCATCTTCAAATCTATAGACAAATTGGTCCTTGTACTAGCCCGCAATATTTTGGCCAAGTTTACTAGGTCAGGTGAGTTTTATTTGGATGCGATTTATTTTTCACTCGGATGTGAGAAATTATACCATGCATTAGGTGCATCAATTTAGTGTTGCACCACAGAAACAATCCGAAATAAGTTGAGAAGGGTGGCAATCTGAGATGAGCCACACGATGAATCGGCCTTATAGGAATAAAAAATTTGATTGGCATGATACACCGCTAAGATAGTATACTTATTGTAGGGTATAATTTCTCTCCACATTAAATCCGATTGAAATACATATCTAGCTTAGGGTGGTAGTCATGCCCCGTTAATGATAGATTCATTTATCAGCAACTAATCGACTGATTCGATTAATATTTGGTTAGGGATGAGCAAGGCTGCTATGGATAGAAATTGGTCCAAGCTAGTGCCCAACTAAAGCAGCCAATTTTATCAAAAAACTTTGGTCCGTAAATTGGGCTAATTAAATCTTATTGAAGACTTATACTCAGCCCAACTAAAGCAGCCAATTTTATCAAAAAACTTTGGTCCGTAAATTGGGCTAATTAAATCTTATTGAAGACTTATACTCAGCCAATTAATATAAGTGATGACCAAATCAAGGTTGGCATTCTGCTCCATCTGCCACTTAGGGTTCCTTCATGACTAAAGTGTTGTTCATAGCAATTAACTTGCACCACCATTGCTACCATTCATTAATGAAAAAAATTTGAAACAGCATGTATAAATTTAGAACTGTTGAAAATATAAATATTTTTTGTTGGAGTCTAAATAAATCATTTGAGGGCTTTATTTTCTTTTAATATAATTGAGTTAGCACCCATACCAATTGATACACATGCCGATTGGATTTTTGAAATCAAACCATGATTGCACAATTTGTGTTTACTAATTTTTTTTTTTAAAAATATTGATCATAAATTTTGAGAAATAATTTCTTTTTTCATGATCTCAACTGCATGGTAGTGCTCCTCCATCTTCAAGGATAAATATGTTAATCACATGCCTCATGTTAGTGGTGTTTTTTTTTAATGCCTTAGCCAAGTATTTAAATTTACAAGAATGGAATCCACTACTACATCACCCTGAGGTTGTGTTTGGTAGTTGGCAATCTGTCTAGATTGCTGGCAATTTAATACGGTAATCTAAATTACTGTGTTTGGTATGTTTTTTGAATGGTAATTCAGATTGCTTTGACAATCCAGATTGTCTCATGGAAGGTAATCTGAATTGTCTTGGAGATAGATGGTATCCAGATTATCACTTCTTTAGTAATATTACAATAAAAATTTTAGACAAAATTATCTCCCAAAAAAATCGCACAAAATCCATTGTCTAACCTTCCCCCCTCCCCTCCAACCCCTTTCGAATGCACCCCCGACTCGCGGCTTCTCTATCTCCCTTTGCTTGCCTGTGGCTTCTCTGCTCTTATCTCCCACCACCCTCCGTGGTTTTTCCACGGCCATCCCCACCACCCCTATGGCTCCACATATGCCCGCCCCTTCCTCACCCCCCAGTACCTGTGGTTCTCCACACCTCTCAGCCTACTACTTCTCTATTGAGGATGTCCGGCCAGGACACCACCACCATAGGATCATTTCGATACCACTCGCGTTACAGCAAGAAGAAAGAAGAAAATAATACAGACACAATTAGGTACGTGGAATAGCCCAAGCACTGCCTCCACAGAGCATGCAAGCTTCACTATGAGAAAGAAATAAATACAAGAGAAAAATATCCACTCTCAATTCTTTGTATATCACATCTCTCAACTAGAAGCTATCCTCATAAAAGCTCTTTCAAAACCCTCCAAGGAGACCCTCTCACAGATCTGCCAGTACCAGAGTCTTCGATGCCCCTGGATATTTCTTGTGGAGCGAACCGCTATATCATGCCTCTTCGCAACTACTTTGCCTGATGCTCTGTTCTACCTCCGATCTCCTATCGGTGCTTTACAGGATCTGCTCTGCCTGCTATGCGCACTCGGCATTCGCCAAACTCCTCTTGACTGGTGCCTGAGCCTCCCTAGGCTGATGCCTTTGTCTCGACTACTTCTCGTTGCTGCCATCTCTTTTTTCACTGTTCTGTTGCCACAGGGCTCTTTTAAAGCCCTAAAACTTTGACTGCATCGGAGAATCACTCCTGATCGGACTCCAACAGATCTCTGGCCGTCTGATTAGCACCGCTTGCATCTCCAGCCATCGAATCGTGCAAATCTACACTCAGATCACACCTCTCACCATTGGATTACGCTTGATCAAGCTCAACAGACCCAGATCACGCCCATAAGCCATCTCTGCTATTCGATCACGTACTCACACGAAGCTGATTCATAAAATTTACTGTGAGCCATGAGAAACCAACCCGAAATGCTTGCTGGTCCAACATACACTGCATGAAATATGGTGTGAAATGCTACCGATCCATGCATGGGGCGTGGACCGCATGAAGGCGCTAGGCTGCACCCGTGCGTCCGTTGGGTCAAGCCCGCATATGCCTGCATTGGGCTACGAGCCCATGGTCGGCCTACACATTGGGCCGGGGCCTGGCCCGTGCGCCTGCTGGCCCATCGGCCCTGTGGGCTGGTGTGCCATACGTGGGCCCTATATGCCGGCCCTGTGGGCTGGTGTGCCATCCGTGGGCCCTATCAGCCCATCTCTTTATCTTCTTTCGTATGTATCTTCTTCATCTGGACTCCGTTTGGGCTGTTCTTGTATTTGTTGGACTCCATTCGTCGTTTTGGATCTCGTTCTACACTTCTTGTAAATCGAATCTCGAGATGTATTTTCTGACAATCTCTATCTTGACTCGATATTCAGCCTCCACCTGACTTTAAGAGCTTTTGGATCTTCTCGCCTCCATATCTTGGGGCAAATATCTGCTACTTATGGATGGACAAACATGGGAGTCGAGCCAGACCACTCGATTCCATCTCCGTCATATACTGTGCACCTCACAGCACCTCTTGATTTGAGATCTGCTCAGGATAACCTCCTGGCAACATCGCATATCCTCCTCCTGAGTCTCCCGTATCGTGCCCGATCTATCTCTACCTAGAGCTCTATCTTGCATTAGGCTCCTGCTAGCATCCTCTATGTAGACGGCTCCTCCTTGCACAAGAGAGCATCGATCAACCCTCTGCAGTCGATCTCCACCTTGATTGCACACATCTTCTCCATCTTCAATCTTGCTCATCACCGTCGCAACCTCGCACTGGTATTGTTTCGTCTGATACTAATTGTTGGGGATGTCTGGCCAGGAAACCACCATCACAGGATTTTTTTAATATCACTTGCATCACAGCAGAAAGAAAAAAGAAAACAATACAGACACAATCAGGTACGTGGAACATCTCAAGTGTTGCCTCCATGGGGCATGCAAGCTTCACTATGAGAAAGAGAATACAAGTATAAGAGGAGAACACCCACTCTCAGCTCTCTATATACCATCTCTCTCAACTAGAAGCTACCCTCACAAAAGCTCTCTCAAAACCCCCCAAAGAGACCTTCTTACTGGCCTACCAGTACTAGAATCCTCAATGCCCTTAGACGCTTCCCATGGAGTGAACCACTACATCATGCCTCCCCACAGCTACTCTGTCTGACCCTTTGTTCTGCCTCCGATCTCCTATCAGTGCTCTGCAGGATGTACTCTGCCCGCTGCACGCACTCGATGCCCGCCAAACTCCTTTTGGCTACTACTTGAGCCTACCTAGGCTGATGCCCTCGTCTCGGCTGCTTCTTGCTACTGCCGTCTCTTTTTTCACAGCTCTGTTGTCAGAGGGTTTTTTTAAAGCCCTAAAACCCTGACCGCATCAGAGAATCACTCCTGATCGGACTCCAACAGGTCTCTGGCCATCTGATTAGCACTACTCGCATCTTCAGCTATTGGATTGTGCAAATCCATGCTCAGATCACACCTCTCACCGTTGGATCATGCCCGATCAAGCTCATCAAACCTAGATCATGCCTGCGAGCCATCTTTACCATTCGATCGCGCACTTGTGCGAAGCTGGTCTATGAAATTTGCTATGAGCCGCAAGAACCAACCTGAAACACCCACCGGTCCACCATACACTGCATGAAATGCGGTGTGAAATGCTGCTGGTCCACGCATGGGGAATGGACCGCGTGTAGGCGCTGGGCCGGGCCCGGATGAGCCCGCACTAGGCCGTGCGCCCATGGCCAGCCCATGCGTGCCCGCGCATTGGGCCTTGGCCTGGCCTGTGTGCCTGCGAGTCTGTCGGCCCTGTGGGCCCGTCTGCCATCCGTGGGTCCTACTAGCCCACCTCCTCGCCTTCTTTCGCGCGTATCTTCTCTATTTGGACTCCGTTTGGGTGTTCTTGGGCTTGTTGAACTCCGTTCGTCATCTTGGATCTCATTTTGGACTTCTTGTGGATTGAATCTTGAGTATTTCCTAACATTCTCCGCACCACCACCATACCTACATCATTTTCGTTACTCTCATCAGGAAAAAAAATAGCACCAAATATGTTGAGAATTTGATTTTATATTACCGGTAATCTGATTGTCATACCAAATACGTCAATCAAGATTTTCAATAATTTTACTACAATATTACCTGTGTGTGTTAAATATAGTAATTAACATTACTAGCAATTCAATGGTGGTAATCTATATTATCTTTCAAGATTGCGTGGCAATACACCAAACACAACCATGGAGATTTCTTGCTAGCTGCTACTATAAATACTCAAGTCGGAAGCATGGTAAAAGTATTATCCAGCTTATTTTAAAATACCTGCAATTTTTCTTGGCCAAGCGAGTTTTGGAAATATTGTCAATTTACCGAATTGTTCCATAGATATTGTTGGGTATAAAATATCCTCCAGCCGAAGTTCGTGACAGGAGTGACCCTCCAGGCATTCTACCGACGTCCGACCTTCGGCGACATCTTTCCGAACCTCTCCGGTGGCCGAGCCTCCGCAACATTCTCAAGTTCTGCCGACGGATAAACCCCCACCAACGTCGACCGGATTCTTTACGACGGACGGACTCCATCCAAGTTTCCACGATGATCGACCACCTTCTAGACTTCATCCAGACTCCTACGAGAGTCAGACTTCGTCCCTGACTCCGACTGCAGGTCGACTTCATCCGGACTCCTACGGGAGCCGGACTTCGTCCCCGACTCCAACTGCAGGAAGACTTCATCCGGGCTCCTACGGGAGCCGGACTTCATCCCTGACTCGGACTGCAGGTAGACTTCATCCGGACTCCTACGGGAGCCGGACTTCGTCCCCGACTCCAACTGCAGGAAGACTTCATCAGGACTCTTACGGGAGCCAGACTTCATCCCCGACTCCAACTACAGGAAGACTTCATCTGGACTCCTACAGGAGCCGGACTTCATCCCCGACTCCGACTGCAGGTAGACTTCATCCGGACTCCTACGGGAGCCGGACTTCATCCCCGACTCCGACTGCAGGTAGACTTCATCCGGACTCCTACAGGAGCTGGACTTCATCTCTGACTCCAACTGCAGGAAGACTTCATCCGGACTCCTATGGGAGCCGGACTTCGTCCCTGACTCCGACTGCAGGTAGACTTCATCCGGACTCCTATGGGAGCCGAACTTCATCTCCGACTTCGACTGCAGGTAGACTTTATCCGGACTTCTACGGGAGCCTGACTTCTTCCTCGAGCTCCGACTGCAGGTAGACTTCATCCAGACTCCTACGGGAGTCGGACTTCCGCCCTGAGCTCCGGCTGCAGGTAGACTTCATCCGGACTCCTACGGGAGCTGGACTTCTGCCCTGAACTCCTGTTGCAGGTAGACCTTATCCGAACTTCTACAGAGATCGGACTCTAACCGAACTCCTGTAGCGGACAGATTCCGGACGAACTCCTACGACACACGGATTCCAGCAGCCGGACCCCTCCAGCAGATGAACCTCTCCAGCGCCATCCGACACCCACTGACCGATCGATCCTCTGTCGAATTCTGCATGAAACCGAACTTCATCTGCGGAAAGTCTCTGACTGAGCTCCTACAGCGAATGGCCCTCGCCTGTAGTATTAATGCCCAACAGCACCCAACAGTAGGAGGCTCGCCAGCAACAACCGAGCTCCTCTCAGTTGGATAGCTATCTCTCTTCGCCAGACGCTTCAACCGAGCTTCGGCCGACAGGCCTGGACTCCCTGACAGGCCATAGTAATGGCCACAACTCTGCTTCACTTTCTGCGACGGATACCGCACGGTTCCACCACTCCCTGGCAGGCCACAGTAATGGCCACGACTCTGCTCTACTTTCTGCGATGGATTCTGCGCGGCTCCTCCACTCTCTGGCAAGTCGCGACAACGGACGCCGCTCCACTCTCCGCAACAGGCTCCACGTGGCAGGCCACGGTGATGGCCACGATTTCACTCCACTACTCTTCATAACAAACTCCTCCTGGCTCCGAGTGACCCACTGCCAGATGGTTACAAACGTCGCTATCAGTTTGTTGCACCCTCCTCCTATAAAAGGGGGACCCCAGATACGTTATTCTCTAAGCTCTAATTTCTATTTCGAAACTCTACTAAAATTTTCGTTCGAGCACTCCATTCTTGTTGAGGCAGAGAACTGACTTGAGCGTTGGAGGGTTTTGCCGGAGCAACCCCAACTCCGGTTTAGACTTCCTTTGTAGGTTCCGACGGCGACCGCGACTCCCCCGACTCTAGCTTCTCCGACGCCGGCGGATTTTTGCACCAACAGGATTGGCGCTAGAGAAAGGGTCTGTGTCTTCGCAGTACCCTATTCTTAAAGGAGCGCTCAACGGGACCGCCTCTGGTCATCTTCTCCGACATCCTCTTCTCCTTCCTCCACTAGATCTTCGCCCGATGCCTCCCCGCAAAGCATCCACTTGGCGATCCACAGCCTCTGCGGCCAGATCTCAGGCTCCGGCCTCACTTTCAGTTTTCCAAGCTCCTCCTCCTCCTCCGGCGACAGCAGTCGGCATGGAGCAGTCCGATGATCGGCCTCCGACCGGTTTCACCAACACCATCTCGGGAGAATCCCGGCAGGGAACAACCGATATATTGGCCGGACCTCCCAAGCGACAAAGGATTGAGGAATCCATAACTTTTACTGAAGAAGATGCTCGGGGAGTTCAATTCCCCCACAATGATGCGGTTGTAGTTTCTTTAAATATAGCCAATTACGATGTGTGCCGCATTCTTGTCGACAATGGAAGTTCGGCCGATATTTTGTTCTACGATGCCTTCTCAAAAATATCCATCCTTGACAGTCATTTGGGGCCGATTAGCTCCCCTCTGATAGGGTTTATTGGCGATGCTGTCCTGATGGAGGGGGTAATAACTTTGACTGTAGCTGCGGATCGATATCCAAGACAATCCAGGACGTTAGTGGATTTCCTGGTGGTGAAGGCGCCGTCAGCCTATAACGCAATCCTTGGCCGACCTGGCCTCAATGCTCTTCGGGCTGTGGTGTCAACCTATCGTCTGAAATTAAAATTTCCTACTAACCAGAGGGTCAGAGAAGTCAAGGGAGATCAGGCCCTGGCCAGACACTGCTACAACATAGTCTTGCAAAGAAGGGACCAATCTGACCTCTATCCGGTTGATGGATTGGACGCCCGCGACGATCTCGTTGAGGAAAGGGGCGGCCTAATCGAAAATCTGGTTTCGATCCCTTTGAATGATGGGAATACGGAGCATGTGGTAAAGATCGGCTCCAACCAGGGGGAAAAGGTGCGAATGCAGCTCACTAATTTCTTACGAAAGAATGCGGATGTTTTCACTTGGGTTCCAGCAGACATGCCGGGGATTGATGCAGAAGTCATGGAACATCATCTGGCCATCGATCCAAAGCATCGACCGATGAAAGAAAAAATTCGAGGTCATGCACCGGAGAGGCAGAAAGCGATAGTCGAGGAAGTGGATAAACTCCTGAAAGCCGGATTCATTAGAGAAGTCAATTATCCTGACTGGATTTCCAACGTCATCCTAGTAAAAAAGGCAAACGGCAAGTGGAGGATGTGTATAGACTTCAAAAAGTTGAATAAAGCCTGCCCAAAGGATAGCTATCCTCTACCCAGGATCGATCAACTGGTGGACGCAACCTCGGGCCATGAGCTTCTCACCTTTATGGACGCATTCTCTGACTATAATCAAATCAGAATGGCGTCGGAAGACAAAGAAAAGACTGCTTTCATTACTAACCGCGGTCTTTACTATTATAGGGTCATGCCTTTCGGCCTAAAAAATACAGGTGCGATCTATCAACGCTGGTGAACAAAATCTTCAAGGAGCAGATCGACCGCAACATGAAGGTCTACGTGGACGACATGCTCGTGAAAAGCAAATCTTCAGCGAACCACGTTGCCGACCTCGAGGAGACCTTTGACATCCTCCGAAAATATAAGATGAAGCTGAACCCGACTAAGTGTGCTTTCAGAGTGACCTCGAAAAAGTTCCTGGGCTTCATGGTATCGGGGTGCGGGATTGAAGCCAATCCAAAGAAAATTTACGCCATCCAGGAGATGGCCACCCCGAAGTCGATAAAAGAGGTTCAGCGCCTTATAGGGAGGGTGGCAGCCTTGAATCGCTTCGTTGCGAGGTCGGTCGAACGGTGCTTACCCTTCTTCCAAACCCTCAAGCGGTCGAGGAACTTCTGTTGGACCACTGAGTGTCAACAGACGTTCGAAGAACTAAGGAGCTACCTCGGCTCGCCTCCGCTATTGGCGAAACCCGAGCTGGGGGAGGAGCTGTTCTTGTACCTAGCGGTCTCCCATATGACTCTCATAGCAGTTCTTGTCAAGGAAGAAGCAAAAATTCAACGGCCGATCTACTACATCAATCGCGTGTTGAGAGACGCCAAAATCAGATATACTAAATTAGAGAAACTAACTTACGCTCTGTTGACTGCAGTTCGGAGGCTCCGACCTTACTTTCAAGGGCACACCGTAACGTTGCTCACCGACCAGCCGATCAAGACGGTTCTGCACCGGACGGATGCCTCCGGGAGGATAGCGAAATGGACGATCGAGCTTACAGAATTCGACATCAACTATCAACCTAGACCGACAGTGAAAGCCCAGATATTGACAGATTTTATAGTAGAATGCACTATCTCGGAGGAGGCCGAACCTGAACAAGGTGAAATTGACGGCCTGGAGCCCCGACCGAACTCCTCTGAAGAAAAAGCAGACCCCCCTGATTGCTTTTGGGCCCTCTACGTGGATGGATCCTCCAACATGTCGGGCGCAGGTGCGGGCCTGATCTTGATCAGCCCGGAGAGGATCGTTGCAGAGTACACGCTGCGCTTCGAATTTTTCATAATAAACAATGGAGCAGAATATGAAGCTCTGATCGCAGGATTGAGGATCGCCAAAGAATTGGGAGTAGATCAGCTCCAAGTTCACAGCGACTCCCAATTGGTAGTGGGACAAGTCAGCGGAAACTACGAAGCACGGGAGGACAGCATGGCTAAGTATCTTGAAAAGGTAAAGGAGCTCGTCCCCGCCTTTAGTAGCTTCAACATCAGGCAGATTCCAAGAATGGAAAATACCAGGGCCGATCTTCTCTCCAAGCTGGCTATGCTGGCTCTGGCTGAATTGCCTAAGGGTGTTCTCTTTGAAGTTCTGAAATGCCCAAGTACGAAAGAATTGCGGCCCGTGATAAAAATTGACCATGAGTCCAGTTGGATCGACCCACTGGTGGCATATCTCAGAGACGGAGTTCTCCCTCATGATGCGAAAGAAGCTCGAAAGCTCAGAAATCAAGCCTCCCAATACATCCTTTATGAGGATAAATTATACAAGAGATCATACTCTTTGCCCCTCTTAAAATATCTCCGACCTTCGGAAGCTGACTACGCCTTGTGGGAGGTACATGAAGGAATCTGCGGAAGCCATCTGGGGGCTAGATCCTTATCCCACAAGTTGCTCCGCCAAGGGTATTACTGGCCGACGATGTATCGTGACTCCATTGAATACGTCAGAAAGTGTGACCAATGTCAGAGATATGCCAACATCCGGAGACAGCCCGCCGTCGAGCTTACACCCTTGAGCGCTCCATGGCCGTTCGCGTAATGGGGAATGGATATCCTTGGACCCTTTCCCATGGCATCGGGGTAGAGGAAATTTCTCCTGGTAGCAATTGACTATTTCACCAAGTGGGTTGAAGCCGAACCGCTGGCGAAGATCACAGAAGCTAAAGTGCAAGACTTTGTCTGGAAGTCAATCGTTTGCAGGTTTGGCCTGCCGAGAACCCTAATTACTGATAACGGACGGTAATTTACGGGAGCAAGATTCATCAAATTTTGTGAAGACCTAAACATCTCCTACAACTTCACATCGGTAGCCTATCCTCAGGCCAACGGCGAAGCCGAAGTGACCAACAGAACTCTGCTGCAAGGAATCAAGACAAGGCTCGAAAAAGCGAAGGGAACTTGGGCAGACAAACTGTATCATGTGTTGTGGGTATACCGAACTACCCAAAGACTGCCCACGGGGGAGACCCCCTTCGCTCTAGCCTTCGGAACGGAGGCTGTTATCCCAATTGAGCTCAAACTCCCGTCGGCACGAGTCGTGGCATTCAACGAACATCACAATTCGCAAGATCTTAAAGCCAACCTTGACTTGTTGGAAGAAAAGTGGGAGGTAGCCCAAGTTCGGATGGCAGCCTACAGACAGAAAGTCACCCGCTATTATAATTTTCGGATCAAAAATAAAGTCTTTAGAGCAGGAGACCTAGTGCTTCGACGAGCCGCTGTCTCGCAACCTCAGGATCGAGGGAAGCTTGCCCCGAATTGGAAATGCCCGTATGAAGTCAAGGAAGTAGTCCGGCCCGAAACTTATTACCTCAAGGAGCTCGGAGGAGCAGACCTCCCGCGACCATGGAGCTCAGAGAATTTACGAATGTATTACCGATAGCTTTATTTTAAATAAAAGTTCTATATCCACATGCCTTCTCTCTTGGCACGAGCCTATATCGACAGGACAATCGAAACAAACCGTGTCGGGAGCAGGAGGAGAACCTCGTCTCGACACAATCGGCCCTAACATGAGCAAAGTCGAAGGCCCGGTTACACTTAGACCGGATGGGGGGAGAGGCCCAGCAACACCCATATGTGCCCCCACAGCCCTGTTAGGGACAGGGGGAGAACCTCGTCCTAGTAGGAGCAAAGTCGAAGGTTCGGTTCTACTTAGACCGGACGGGGGGAGAGGCCCTGCAACGCCCATATGTTCCCCACAGCCCTGTTAGGGACAGGAGGAGAACCTCGCCCTAACATGAGCAAAATCGAAGGCATGGTTACACTTAGACCGGATGGGGGGAGAGGCCAGCAACGCCCATATGTGCCCCTACAGTCCTGTTAGAGACAGGGGGAGAACCTCGTCCTAGCAGGAGCAAAGTCGAAGGCCCGGTTCTACTTAGACCGGATGGGGGAGAGGCCCTGCAACGCCCATATGTTCCCCCACAGTCCTGTTAGGGACAGGAGGAGAACCTTGCCCTAACATGAGCAAAGTCGAAGGCCCGATTACACTTAGACCGGATGGGGGGAGAGGCCCAGCAACGCCCATATGTGCCCCCACAGCCCTATTAGGGACAGGAGGAGAACCTCGCCATAGCAGGAGCAGAGCCGAAGGCCCGGTTCTACCTAGATCAGACGGAGGGAGAGGCCTTACAATGTCCATATGTGCCCCCACAGCCCTGTTAGGGACAGGAGGAGAACCTCGCCCTAACATGAGTAAAGTCGAAGGCCCGATTACACTTAGACCGGATGGGAGGAGAGACCCAGCAACGCCCATATGTGCCTCCACAGCCCTGTTAGGGACAGGAGGAGAACCTCGCCCTAGCAGGGGCAAGGTCGAAGGCCCAGTTACACTTAGACCGGATGGGGGGGAGAGGCCTTACAACGCTCTTATGTACCCCCACAGCCCTGGTAGAGACAAGAGGAGAACCTTGTCCTAACCGGAGCTGAAATCGATTACGTTAGAAATAGAAGAAGAACCTCGTCCCGACACTAATTAAGGTCTGGTCATCCAAGACCAGATAAGAAAAAGGGAGCCTTCCCAGTGATCCCTCCACGCTCCCGCGACCCCACTAAGAGCAGAGGGAAAACCCTCACTCAAGAAAAGAAAAAGAAAAAGGGGGGAAGGGTTAAAAAGGAAAAGCGACGAACTACATTAGCGACAAATGAAAAATAAATTACATCAAAAATATAGGGAACTTCATCTCAGTGAGGATGGGGGTTCTCATCAAAATCTTCGATCTCCAAAAGAGCTCTCAACACAGGTCAGGGATAAGACGGCTTCCTCGGGGCGACGAGAAGCTCAGACCTCTGAGCTCGAACCCTGAAAGGGGGCGTCAAACTCGAGTGGTCCTGGGCAAACCCACGGCCATAAGCAAAAGGACGGATCGATGCAATGGCGATCGGGTACCTCCGAACGACACCGATATCAAGTAAGGCAAAAGTCGAAAGAAGCTCGGCAAACGACAACTCAACACGCGAGTAAAAGAGGTAACAAAAAATTCTCCTCTCATGTCATTAACTAAGTACGCATTACAGAGCCCTTGAGGCTGGAGAATAAAGACGGCAAGAAAGGCAAGCCGACGTGGCGATGACCAGGAACCTCCAGACGGCATCGGCATCGAAAAAAAAAAAAAAAAAGAGAAGGAGAGAGATGAGGGGGAATACAACAATAACAATAGTGAATGAAAGAAGTTCGGACAAGGTAACAAAAATCTCTTTTTCATTCTCGATTAACAAGGTGTATGTTACAAGGCCCTGAGGACCGAAAAAAAAGAACATTACTACAAGACTCGAAAGGAATACATTGGAGACCACTTCAAGCTTTCGACTTCTCTTTCCGGTTCCGTCCTTCTCAGCAGTATTGTTCAGTGCATGTGATAAACCCCTCGGATTCTAGGGGAAAAGGAGGGATAGAATTCAAAGGGCAGCGACAGCAATGGCAGCGACGACGACGACCTGTATCGGGAAGAACCGAAAGTACCCCGGAGGCCGCGATGACGCCGGAGGCATGCACCACCACCGCGTACTCCACGACAACCACCATCCTAGGTACTCCGGCAAGATCGGCATGCGCTACTTCCACCATCCCCGCAATAAGTTCTACTGCCCCACCGTCGGTGCCGACCGCCTCGGGTCCCTCGACCCCGACGACGTCAAGAAACTCGCCACAGCTTATGACGACAACTCTGCCCCCTTGACCGGTGTCGCTCTGTTCAACTACTTCAAAATTCTTGGGCGAAATGCGCTCACCGATGGGTTCCATTATTAAATCTCTGTTGTTGAAGGAATCCTCCCTTGAGCCCCCTTCGAGGCTGCGGGAACCCTCAGTGACAGTTCGGCAGCCGCTGAACTTGCATGCCACTGTTTTTCCCCTCCAACTCCTCTCGATCCGTAGCATCCTCTCGAGATTGGCCTCCGGGGCAGAAGCCCCGGTGGGAGAACTCCTCGAAAGGGCTCGGAAGACTGAAGGCGGTGGGGAGCTGACGAAGATTGGCACGAAGAATGCTTAGAGTCAAAAGGACGCCGATGGGGTGGCTAAACTCTCAGGCAGAAGAAAGGCGTCGACTCTCAGGTGAGGTGAAGTCCCCGGAGAGAAGGAGAGGGCTTAAATAAATGACGGGGCCTGGCACAGTTATAGTGGCGAATATCTCTAGGTCAACCAATGCCCGCCACGTGTCCCACTCATCGTGGCGTAGGGCTGACCGCTGGCGGGACCATTATGGTGTGGCGCTTGGGACTACACTCTGGTGGGAATTCTGAAAGGACTCTCCAGATCGCCCTAATTGAAAAAAGACTCCAGCACGCGCGCATTAAATGCCAGAGTATCTGAGGGCGATCGTGCACAGGATTCAAGGGGACAACTTCGGCTGTGAAAATTTCTCTGTACTTCCTTCATTCGAAATTCGAACTCGAAAGTAGGGGGACTGGTGTTGGGTATAAAATACCCTCCAGCCGAAGTTCGTGACAGAAGTGACCCTCCAGGGATTCTACCGACGTCTGACCTTCGGCGACATCTTTTCGAACCTCTCCGACGGTCGAGCCTCCGCAACATTCCCAAGTTCTGCTGACGGATAAACCCCCACCAGCGTCGATCGGATTCTTTACGACGGACGGACTCCACCCAAGTTTTCACGATGATCGACCACCTTCTAGACTTCATCCGGACTCCTACAGGAGCCGGATTTTGTCCCCGACTCCGACTGCGGGTCGACTTCATCCAGACTCCTACGGGAGCCAGACTTCATCCCCGACTCTAACTGTAGGAAGACTTCATCCGGGCTCCTACGGGAGCTGGACTTTGTCCCCGACTCAGACTGCAGGTAGACTTCATCCGGACTCCTACGGGAGCCGGACTTCATCCCCAACTCCAACTGTAAGAAGACTTCATCCGGACTCCTACGGGAGCCAGACTTCGTCCCCGACTCCAACTGCAGGAAGACTTCATCCGAACTCCTACGGGAGCCAGACTTCGTCCCCGACTCCGACTGCAGGTAGACTTCATCCGAACTCCTACGGGAGTCGGACTTCGTCCCCGACTCCGACTGCAAGTAGACTTCATCCGGACTCCTACGGGAGCCGGACTTCGTCTCCGACTCCAATTGCAGGAAGACTTCATCCGAACTCCTACGGGAGCTGAACTTCATCCCCGACTTTGACTGCAGGTAGGCTTCATCCGGACTCCTACGGGAGCCGGACTTCGTTCCCGACTCCGACTGCAGGTAGACTTCATCCGGACTCCTACGGAAGCCTGACTTCTTCCCCGAGCTCCGGCTGCAGGTAGACTTCATCCGGACTCCTACGGGAGCCGGACTTTCGCCCTGAGCTCCGACTGCAGGTAGACTTCATCCGGACTCCTACGGAAGCCGGACTTCTGCCCTGAACTCCTGTTGCAGGTAGACCTTATCCGAACTTCTACGGAGATTGGACTCCGATCGAACTCCTGTAGCGGACAGATTCCGGACGAACTCCTACGACACATGGATTCCAACAGCCGGACCCCTCCAGTGGATGAACCTCTCCAGCGCCATCCGACACTCACTGACGGTCGACCCTCTGCCGAATTCTGCATGAAACCGAACTTCGTCTGCAAAAAGCCTCTGACTGAGCTCCTACAGCGAATGGCCCTCGCCTGTAGTATTAACGCTCAACAGCACCCAACGGTAGGAGGCTCGCCAGCAACATCCGAGCTCCTCTCAGTCGGATAGCTACCTCTCTCCGTCAGATGCTTCAACCGAGCTTCGGCCGACAGGCCTGGACTCCCTGACAGGCCACAGTAATGGCCACAACTCTGCTCCACTTCCTGCGACGGATACCGCGCGGCTCCTCCACTCTCTGGCAAGTCGCGACAATGGACGCCGCTCCACTCTCCGCAACAGGCTCCACGTGGCAGGCCACGGTGATGGCCATGATTTCACTCCACTACTCTTCATAACAAACTCTTCCTGGCCCCGAGCAGCCCACTGCCAGACGGTTACAAACGTCGCTATCAGTCTGTTGCACCCTCCGCCTATAAAAGGGGGACCCCAGATACGTTATTCTCTAAGCTCTAATTTCTATCTCGAAACTCTGCTAAAATTTTCGTTCGAGCACTCCATTCTTGTTGAGGCAGAGAACTGACTTGAACGTCGGAGGGTCTTGCCGGAGCAACCCCAACTCCGGTTTAGACTTCCTTTGCAGGTCCCGACGGCGACCGCGACTCCCCCGACTTCAGCTTCTCCGACGCCGGCGGATTTTTGCACCAACAGATATTAATGAATTTCATTATTTATTTGTAATTAATTCAAGTAAAACTCAATGTAGCCAAATTAATTATGTTATCTATAATCCCCAAAGATAATGTCTTTACTGTTGTTTATTAAATGAATAAATTATGAGCATAATTTATTAATAATTTTACAGTTTCTTTTGGAACTTCATACTTTTTTTGGAAGAAATGTTAGAATAGGTCTGGTCATTTGAAACATTCTTGGGTTTTTGAAATTCTGATTTTTTATTCCCTCATGAAATGAAGTTTACTGAAAAAAGAATTCTAATCTTTACGCCAAGCATTTTATTGAGCTAATTAAAAGACAATTAGGTTCACTTTTCTCTTTACAAATCATGAATAGGTCATCTTTGTTTTTAATATTGTTCCAAGGCAAATAGCGGTTAAATTCAGCTGAATCAACTGTAGCAATATCTACTTCAACAGCATATGGGCATTTGAACATAAGTTAGACACTGCTGTTTTACAACAGATTGCTCGTATGAGGCATCTGATCCACTATACTTTTTCCCTTGGTGCCATTATTTAATTGCCCGATTTATCTACGAATATAAATTCTTTGATGAGAAAAAGTTAGATATGCATAAATCCACTTGCCCGCTTGCTCCCTTAGTTAACGAAGTGATTGGCTATATGCCCATAGATGGCTCAGCCAATGTAAGTCGGGGTGCAGCTTGGGCCAATTTATTATTGAACCAAGTTGGGTTGGGTTTGCAAAATTAATCAATTCTGTTTCTTTTTCTTTCCTTTCTTTTTTGTGAACTAATTAGTCTGCTGAAACTAAAGTTAATAAGATCTGATTGAAGGCTTGAACAACAAAATAATCTGGTACAAGTATGTCCTAGGAGTGCAAATGAGTTGAACCACTCGTGAGCTACTCTAGCTAGATTCGATTCGACTCGGTTATTACCGACCTTGAGTCGAGTTCGAGTAGCTCGAATAATTTTTCGAATCGAGCTCGAGTAGCAAGATACTCGACTTAAAAGCTAGCAAGTCTACTCAAATTTATATATATTTTTAATAATATTATTTTTATTTATAATATATATATTATTAGTAGTCTAAGGTTCAATTTCAAATTTGAACTCGAACTCGAGTATGGCTCGGTTAATATCTAAATCAAATTGAGTCGATCTCAAGTTTTATCTATTTTTTATTGAGCCAAACTCGAGCTTGGAATATTAAAACTCGATCAATTTCAAGTCAAATTTTGAATCTGAATATTTTGAATCGAATCAAGCTTGAGCTTCTAGCTATTCGATTTGGTTCGGTTTGATTGCACCCTTAGTATGGCCGACTCTCCTTTCAACTGAACCAACCCAATGACCACTAAAATACATCTCATGTAAGCTATCCTCCCTAACTATATTTAAAATCTAAAGCAGTGGAGATAGCACCAGATATCATCCTGACAAGTAAAACTAAGAGAAACTATTATAAAGTGTCAATTATGAATATAATCTAATTTAACCCAATTTGATATAATCTGTTGGGATAAATCGACCGACCCTCGATTTTGGTCACTATGACTCCGACTATGTATCGACCGAACAGATAGTTCTGATTCTTCATCAACTGACTGAGCTAATTGCACCGACTTACTGTTGGCTAATCAACTAAGATCGGTTGACCAACTAGTATTCGACTACCATCAATCGACATCGGATGACTTAGACCGTCGACATGCGTCGGTATGATAGAACTAATAGCCGATGGTCGCTCATAAATTCTGTCGATATAAAGTTGGTTATACCGACGTATGGTCGGCAATCTGCTCAACATACCCTAACTGTCACAAACGGTTATCGACTACGTGTCGCGGCTATTAAGGAAAAGTAATACCCCACTAATTTTATATTTATGATCCGATAATTTAGCGTCATAAAAAACAGGACCACATGCTCGACGGTTACACTAGAATCACCTATAAAAAGGGGAGGTAAGTGAATAGTAGGGGTAAGCCAACTTTGGATCAAAGTTCTGCTACTTCATACAATCAAAGTTACTGTTCATCAACTTCCTCTGACTTAAGCATCGGAGAGTCCCCATCGGACACCAATCCGGTCTATATGGATGCTGTCTTGCAGGTACTCGATACCAACGATAGATGACGGAGAGTTGGCCGTAATAGATTGGCACACCAGGTAGGGGGTAGAAAGAGACAATATTTCATTATGACGACAATCAGAGCCCAATGCTCGACTGCAATCGGATCAGCAAGACACTCTTCCCATTGGGAAGAGGTTCCTCCCTCTCTTCCAGTAGCAGAGCTTAGTTTCTCACGTCCCGTGATCATCACGGTCGTCCAGATTGCTGCACTTGTGTAGTAAATGAATGTTCTTATGGAGGCAGTCAAAAGCCTCCAACAACAGCAGACCTACCAGCAGCAGCCGCCAGCAGAACAATCGATGGCACATTCGGTGCCATCCAGGCACAGCTGCCGCCATCCGACGATCACCTTCCCTTTCTTCGGAGCACCATCTAGGCTCTCTCGCTGGGATGAACAACGACATTCTCAGCACTCTCATCATATCGCCCACCATTCACGACGTTCTTCTTCTTCCCATCTCGACCACATTAGGAAAGGAAAATGACCGCGGATACCTTCTGCTTCTCCTTCAAGCTCGTCGGGAGGTTCTACCCCCGGAGTTTCTCAACAACGTTGGTTTGATGAGTGTAAGCACAAGCTTTAAGAAATCAACCGCTGACTCACCCAACTTTAGGTGGAAGGTCGAAAGTCCCCCAATGACTACGACTTTCACACCGCTCAGCCTTCCTCTCAGCACATCTTAGACAAACCGATCCCATCTCGATTCAAGATGCCGCAAGTAGAGCCATATGACAGTTCCACCGATCCAATTGACGACCTCGAGAGATACAACGCTCTCATGACAATTTAGGAGGCAACTGACACCCTCTTGCGTATCGATTTTCCGACAACTCTTCGAAAAACTGCTCGAATCTGGTACTTCGAGCTTCAGTCGGGAAGCATATACTCCTTTGGATAGCTAGAACATTCTTTCATGGCTCACTTCAGTACCAGTCGAAGACTATCGCGAACCTTTGACAGTCTCTTCTCTATCAAACAAGGAGAGACTGAAACACTTCGAGATTTTGTGGCCCATTTTAATACAGTTACGCTTGAGGTCAGGGACCTCAATGAAAACATGGCCATATCGGCCATGAAAAGAAATCTGAAGAGATCTCGATTCATATATTCTTTGGACAAGACTCTCTCTTTGACTAATGTCGAACTTCTGGAGCATGCATACAAATATATATGTGCAGACGAAGGAGCTTCTGATCGACGTCAGACAGAAGGCAAAGGTCAGAAGAAGAAGAAACAGAAGAAGGGAGGAGTTCTGGTCGAATCGACTCGACTATCTTCTAATAAGCAAGCTTCACCCCGACGATGGAGTCCAAAGCTGAGTTACGGTAGGTATGACTCATATACTCCTCTTTCTACTCCTTGTGCGTAGATCTTTATAGAAATCGAAGGAGCGAAATACCTACGACACCCTCCACCGATGAAAGCATTATCGAGGAACCGCGATCGGAGGAAGTATTGTCGGTTTCATCATGATCATGGTCACGATATCGAACAATACATTCAACTTAGGAATGAGATAGAAGTCCTGATTTGATGAGGCTATCTCGAAAAGTACCAGAGAGATTCACCGACACAACCTCCTGTCGATCGATGACCTCAGCCGCAAACTGAGGAAGCTGTAAATAATCAGCCGACTGCAGGGGTGATCAATATGATCTCCAGATGACCAAATTGGGGGGCAACTTTCGAAGAAGAGTCGGTGAAATGATGATGACTCAACAATGTAATAATTTTTTTAGAAGAAGATGTTTAGATAATTCAGACTCTCCATGATGATGCTGTTGTTGTCTCGACAATAATAGTAAATTATGATATAAAAAGAATCTTTGTAGATAATGGAAGATCAATTGATGTTCTATTTTATTTGACTTTTTTGCGAATGCGACTGCTGACTGACCAACTCAAAAGAGTCTCGACTCTATTGGTTGGCTTCACAGGAGATGCTGTCACAGTGGAAGGAGAAATCTCTCTCCTCTTAACTATTGAAATCGAACCACAACAAAGCACTATTTTCATAACGTTCACAGTGGTTCGAGTACCTTTGGCTTATAACAGCATACTAAAACGATTTGGGCTTAATGCTCTAAGAGCAGTGGTTTTGACATACCATTTGTTAGTCTGATTTTCGATGAGATATGGAGTTGGAGAGATGCGTGAAGATCAACAACTCGCCCAATGCTGCATCCTTATCTCCATCCAAAATAATAAATCTGATGACTCTTTGTCCGTTAATAAATTAGACCAAAGAGAGAATCAAGAGAAGGGTGAACCAGCTGAACAACTGGTTTCTATCCAGTTAAAAGAAGAACAACCTGAGAAAACGGTCCAAATTGGATTGCAGCTATCCGACTCAAAGCGGCAACAATTAATAAAATTGCTCAGAGCCAACGTCGATATTTTTGCTTGGTCGGCCAATGACATGTCCGGGATCCCTTCAGAAATAATAACTCACCGACTTAACATGAATCCAAATATTAAGCCGGTGAGATAGAAGAAGCGACCTTTTACTCCTGAAAAATAAAAGGTCATTGATGAAGAAGTCGACAAACTCTTCGCAACAGGCTTCGTCAGAGAAGCTACATATCCCGACTGGCTCGCCAATGTGGTGATGGTAAGAAAAGCCAATGAGAAATGGAGGATCTGCATCAACTATACCGATCTGAATGAAGCTTGTCTGAAGGACAGCTTCTCATTATCGAAGATTGATCAATTGATTGATGCGACTTCTGGCCACCGACTCCTGAGCTTCATGGATGCCTTTGCTGGGTATAATCAAATCTGCATGGCATCAGAAGACGAAGAGCACACGACTTTTGTGACCTACAAAGGCATATACTGCTATAAAGTAATATCTTTTGGTCTGAAGAATGCTGGCGCTACCTACCAACAGCTCGTTAACAAGCTCTTCAAGATGCAGATCGGATGGAACATGAAAGTATATGTGGATGATATACTGGTAAAGAGTCTCTAAATTTTAGATCATGTTTGGAACCTGGAGGAACCCTTTGGCACACTTCGACGGCATCAGATGAAGTTAAACCCGACCAAGTATGCATTTGGAGTAACCTCCGAGAAATTTTTCAGATTTCTTGTTTCGCAACGAGGAATCGAGGCTAATTCCAAAAAAATAAAGATCATTATCGACATGAAGCATCCAAGTTCAAAGAAAGAGATACAACAACTCAATGGAAGGATTGCCGCGCTCAACTGATTTATTTCTAGGTCGGTCGAGAGATGTCTATCATTCTTCAAAACTTTACAGTAGATGAAGGACTTATCATGGTCGGATGAATGCTGACAATCCTTCGAAGACTTGAAAACCTACTTGGCTTCTCCACCTTTGCTTACAAAATCAAAGATGGAGAGATATTGTATCTCTACTTGGCGACTTCAACATAAGTGATTAGTTCAGTGCTCGTCCAGGAGGATAAAAACTGAATCCATCGACCGATCTACTACACCACTAAAGTACTTCATAATGCTGAAGTTCGATACTCAAAAGCAGAAAAAATAATCTACGCCCTAATCATATTGACACAACGACTTCGTCCATACTTTCAAGCACATCCAATTATGGTCTTGACAGATCAGTCATTGAAGGCGATTTTACATTGACCTGATACATCAGGTCAGATGGCGAAGTGGACAGTGAAGCTTGGCGAGTTCGACATACAATTATCACTTATGACTGTCCATGAAGGCACAAGTTTTGGCCGACTTTGTCGCAGAATGTATAATATCCGATAATAAGCTAAAAGATACAGATGATAATACAATAAAGGAGGCTACGACTCCCGACCCCGACCTAAGATCGACCTGGGTGTTGTATATTGACAGAGCATCTAATGCACAAGGTAGTGGAGCCGGCCTTATACTCATAAATTTCGAAAGGGTAGTCACTGAATACGCCCTTCGGTTTAACTTTAAAGCCTCAAATAATCAAGCCGAATATGAAGCACTTTTAGCCGGCTTGAAGATAGCCAAGGAGCTTGAGATCGATAGTTTGAAGGTCTTCACCAACTCACAACTGATTGTTGGGCAAGTCAAGGGTGAATTTGAAGTCTGAGATCCCACTATGATGAAATACCTTCAAAAAGTGAAAGATATTACAGCGAGCTTGAAATATTTTGAGATCTTTCACATTTTCAGAATTGAAAATGCTTGGACTGACATACTTTCACGATTGGCTACTACTGCTTTCAACTTGCTGGGTCATACATTCGTCGAATACCTTGAACAGCCAAGCATCGACAAAGTCGAGGAAGTATTGCGGCTCATTATCGAACCAAGCTGGATGGATCCAATCGTCCAATACCTGATCGATGGGATCCTTCCTGTAGACTCTTCAGAGGCTAAACGATTCAGATGGATAGCCTCTCAATATGTGATGATGAATGATCATCTCTATAAAAGGTTATTCTCTCTCCCATTGCTAAAGTGTTTGGGACCTACAGATGCCGACTATGCACTTAGAGAAGTACACGAAGGGATTTACGAAAATCACTTGGGGGGCAAGTCTTTAACTTATAAAGTCCTACGACAAGGATATTATTAGCCCACCATGAAAAAAGATACAGTTGAACTCGTCCGAAAGTGTGAACCATGTCAAAAGTATGCAAATATACAATATCAACCAGCTAGTCAGCTGATATCGATTGTAGCACTATAGTCCTTTATACAATGGGAGATCGACATACTTGATCCTTTTCCTCCGGCATCTGGTCAGAGAAAATTTATAGTGATCGCCCTCGATTACTTTATCAAATGGGTGGAAGCCGAACATCTAGCACAAATCACTGAAAGTAAGATGGAAGACTTCATTCAGAAATTCATCATTTACAGATTTGGTTTGCCGCACACCATCATCACCGACAACGATCGACAATTTGATAATTAAAATTTTAGAGAGTTCTGTGCGAAGTTTCATATTAAGCACAAACTTACGTCGGTCGGCCATCCACAATCAAATGGAGAGGTGAAAGTAACCAACCGAACAATCTTGCATGGGCTAAAAACCCGACTGATTGAAGCCAAAGGCCTCTGGGTGGAAAAACTATATCCGATCTTATGGATGTATCGAATGACTCCCCGCATACCAATCGGAGAATCTTCCTTCAATTTAGCTTATGGAACAGAAGCAATGATACCGCTCGAGATCGGATTTCCATCAACAAGAGTGGAACAATATAGTAAACCGAGCAACTTTGAATGTCGGAGAGCCGACTTAGATCTCTTTCCAAAACTCCGACAGCAAGCTCAAGTTCAGATGGCTGCATATCAGCAAAGGATAGTCCGGTATTATAATGCAAGAGTCAAACCGAAGGTCTTCCGATCATGAGATTTAGTCTTAAGAAAGGCAAAAATCTCAAAATCCTTGGATCAAGAAAAACTATCCCCGAACTGGGAATGACCTTACAGAATATTCAAAAATCTTAGATTGGGTGCATATCGGCTAGAAACCCTCGAAGGATCGATGATTCCCCCAATATGGAATGCCGACAATCTGAAGATGTATCATCAATAAAGTTGTCGATATGTATATTATTTCAAATATAATTAGAATTTCAGAATCACAAGCCTTTGACAAGTTTTATCAATATACCAACTATAATCTCAACCGACATCGACCATACAAGCTTTCACTGCAAAAGCCATACTACCGATTATACCTCGATTTTCAATGTCGGCTCTCCATTATAAAAGCTGACTATAGTCGAGAGACTAATATACCGACTTAGTCCCAACTAAGCAGAACAAAAATGTCAAAACGACCAAAAATCGGATTGAAATTATACCGACATGGCTACAGCTAGTCGAAGGATATTCGTATGAGTACTAGATATTCGACTTACCATCAAAATACATCGAGGACTATGCGATTAACGGATATTCTATGAGTCTTACTGAATGATCGGATCATCGATCAATGTTCGGTGGTTACTTTACATTACAGATATTGCAGACATTCCAAAAAATATGAGTTCAAACTTAGAAATATTTTCATTCATTGTCAACAAAGAGTTACAAAATTGGATCAAAGTCCAACTACAAGTATTATACTACAAAAAAAAGAGGCAAAATACACCGACTAAGCTTCGTCATCGTTCTTGTTTCTTTGTTCGGGGGTAGCACCGTCGACTTGAATGATTTTAGGCCCGGTCGGTGCTTCATCTTGAGTCGGAGCAGCTTCTTCTTCAGTAACCCTATCTTCCGATCCTAGAGGGACGATGCTGCTCAAGTCGAGGCTCGGATATAATTTTTCGATCGCATCTCGATCATCTTCATACCCGATGCAGTACGAGGCGAAGCCACTTTTGAGGATCTCTTCTTTGAATTCTTTCGAACCTCGAAAATCCTCAACTGTCCGACTTAATGTCTCCCTTGCCAACTCTGCTTCCGCCTTTGCCAAGTCAGGATCGACTTGAGCGGAGGATAATTCTTCTTCGGCCAGTGCCAACCTTTCCAGGCTGGCCCGATGATGTCCACGTTCGGCTTCGAGTTCTTCGATGCATCTGTCTCACTCCCATCGAAGCTGATGGATAGAGTGCTTTTTGCTCTTGACCTGCGACTCAAGAGCCGAAATAGCCTCATGAGCCGACTTAAGTTTGGCCCCCGAGGGTACCAAGTCGTCAGTTAGTCGGAAACCTCCTCATAAAGTTTGGCTTCCTGCTCTGCCACTGACTTAAGTTGTTCGAGTGCAGCTGCTTTCTCAGCATCGGTGGCTGCCACCTTGTTCTTTCACGCACTACGGATGTCGCTGAACTTCATGTAGCTGGTCTCCAGGTTGGACATATCGTGGATCAACTACAGACAAAAGATAAGTCAGGTTAAAAGAAGAAGAAGAAGAAGAGTCTATCAAAGAAACTTACCCCAATGATCGTCGGATAAAAAGACAAAAATATTTTGACCACCGATCGTTTCCTCCGACGCTCCTAATCAGCCGGAAGTAGAGTAGCCTAGCACAATCGCTTCGTCAGAATAGAATTGATCAGGGCCGATTCATCGATAGGCACTTGAAGGACAAAGTGAACCGTATGGCCCTCCAATGCAACTTCTTCCATCAATGTCATCGGAGCTTTCCCCCAATCTGTTTTCAGCGGCCCCATGTTTGAAAGCGAGGGAAAGCTTGAGCTTGACTGCATCCCAACTGAAGGAGCAACTGGCACAGCCGCAGATTGTTCGGGCTCTCCTACCTCGGCCCGAACCTCCTTAGGTGGTGGGACTATCGATGCTGTTTTGGTAGTTCCCCTTGCCGCCCTTTCCTCGGACGATGCAGTAGGGAGCACTGTTGGAGCTGACAGTGCCAGGACTGGTTCGAGAATCGATGTCGATAGAGCATCGGGTTCCACAGCTGACGTTGAAACACCGATTGGAGCTGGTATTTGACACCTCTTCAGCGGTCGCGAAGGCCCGACCTCAGACGCTGCCCTCTTCTTGGCAGCATGCTGATGAATGTCAGCATTTGACACTCGCACCCTCTGCTGCATGGCTGCAATTACAACAGAAGTCAGTATAATTCAGCAAGTAAAAGAAAAGTCAGAAATGACCGACCAACTATACTATACCTAGATGAGGGACCGAACTAAGACCGGTATCATAAAGGGCCTGTTCGGTTACAAGCTCTTTCTATTTCGGGACCATCATGTCTTTCAGTTGGTGAAAGTCCTCCTGGTCTTCGACTTCTACTTGGCTATTGTCGTTGGGACTGGTTCGTGGATTGCCCCAACGAGAAGAAAAATCTCAAGGAAGGGAAGAAGAAGCAAAGAAGAACTGGTTCTTCCATCCATGAATGGACGATGAAAGATCGGTAATAAAGGATAGGCCTTTTCGGAGGTTGAAGAACCACCACCCTCGGGCTTTCGGATGAGGTCGGAGGATAAAGAAGACTCGAAAAAGAGAAGGATGAGGCATGGTCGGCAACATCCAACACAACAAAGCAAAACTAATTATCAGTCGGACCGAGTTCGGTGCCAGCTGAGTCGGGTAAAATCTGAAATAATTCAAAATATTTTAGATAAATTCTGAGATCGAAAATCGAAGATCTATCCGAAGATCTTCGACATAGAAGGCCACTTGATCTGAAGGAGGGTTATTCACCCGACCATCGGCTCCAGAGGCGAAAAGTTGAAACTGCTCCGGAATACAGAACTGCTCCCGGAGCCGCTTAATGTTCGGTCCCGAAAGTGAAGAGACCTCTACCTTTGGACTCGATTGGGATTCGTTAGTCAGATTCTCCGACCGATCGTCCTGAGAAGGAGAAGTCCTAGCCATAAGAGCGACTCTAAAGAAAATGAGGTTTCTAGAGTAAAGAACTCAAAAAGAAAAACGAACTTGATCTAAAAGTTGGGAGCGATAATCTCGAATGTTGGGGCAACAATCCAGCAGAGTCCCTGCAGCAAAGATAGTGAAAAGTAAAAATTTGGCTTAGAGCGACCCTATATATAGGATCCCTCAACGGTCGAGATGAATGTGGTCAAATTGAAGATCTACCAGATGGCGACAAATGGCAACATCTGGACTGATCATTGATCGGATGGTTCGATGCACCTGCTTCAGATTAAGCCATGTCACCTCTATTCACGTGAACAACTCTGACCCAATAATATTCGGACACGTGGCACAAATCTATTAGTTAAAATCATATCGTCCGATGCCGAATCGACTTTCCGAAATGATGCCTGAAACTGACAACTGATATCTAATTGGCCAGTTAGTATGACAGACGACTGTACCTGCCAACACAATAAAATAGCCAATCACCCATATCTCGAAAAAAATGGCATCAAAATCGAGACTCGATGTGACAGAACTTTCTTCGTCCAACATGATAAACCACGTGGTAATTCACACGTCGGCTCACCTTGGACTTGAGAGTGGAGAGCAACTATTGGGATAAACCGACCAACCCCCAACTTTGGGCACTACGACTTTGACTATGCATCGGCCGAATAGATAGTTCCGATTCTTCATCGACTGATCGAGCTAATTGTGCTGACCTACTGTCGGCTAATCAACTAAGATCGATTGACCGACTAGTATTCCATTACTACCGATCAACAGTGGATGACTTAGACCGTCGGCATGCGTCGGCATGATAGAACTAATAGCCGACGGTCGCTCATAAATTCTGCTGATATAAAATCGGTTACACCGACGTACGGTCGGCAATCTGCTCAACATACCATAACCGTCACAAACGGTTATCGACAACGTATCGCGGCTATTAAGGGGAAGTAACGCCCCACTAATTCTATATTTATGACCCGATAATTTAGCACTATAAAAAGTAAGACCACGTGCTCGACGGTTACACCAGAATTACCTATAAAAAGGAGAGATAAGTGAACAGTAGGGGTAAGCCATCTTTGGGCCAAAGCTCTGCTACTTCATACAATCAAAATTACTGTTCACCAACTCCTTTGACTTAAGCATCGGAGGATCTCCGGACACCAATCTGGTCTATGTGGACGCTAGCTTGCAGGTGCTCGATACCGGCGACGGACAATGGGGAGTTGGCCGCAACATAATATAATCCAAATTTTATCTTGAGATAGAAATTATGGAGTTGGGATGGGTTTTGATGAGTTAGCAAGGCTACACTTTTGTGCTTTCCTTCTTCCAATCTTTTGGTATGCACTGCCCCCTAATTATAGATCAGATCTACTAGATGAAAAACTTAATTCCGCACTATTACTGAGTCGTCGAACCTATCAGCCTCAAAGATTCATGGAATTTCTAATTTTGAATTGCAACGGGGGGAATTTTTCTATTCAATCCTTTTTCTTCTTTCTGTTGCTGGATATCTTAATCGTACATATTTATTTTTTTGTCTTTCGAGTGCCTAGTAAGTTAAGTCAAAAAAGATCTGATGATTCCATTGTACATGGTTGAGTTGTAAAAATTTTTGGATAGATATTCTATATGGAACGAAATTCTTTTGGATCAGTTAGCGTGAGGTAATTTAGATTTCAGAATATGAATTGGGTATGGATTAGCTCTTAACGGATAGGAGGAATAACGAAGAAGAGTAAACTCAGGAGTGAGAGCATAAGCATGTTGGCTTCCTCCTCGGTCCGTTGGATCACACCCCCGCACAGCCCGCCAAGTGCTCGAAACTCCGTGCACAGCTCTCAAAGCGCAGCACCGAATGGCAAAGCGATGGATTCGCGCGAAACATACAACCCGGCCCACCCCCTCGCCCGCAATCCAATCTTCCACGCACGTGGCCTCATCCGCCCGTCACGACGGGCAGCATCTCTTGACCATTGACTGCTATGAAACGAAGGGAGACCTTGACCCACCGAGGACTTTCGCTCGACCTTATCCTCCCCCGGCCAGGCCCTACCAAGGTATAGAATATATTACCTACTCCAAAGCTTATCCAGATCGACTCTGGAAGCCAACGTTTTGGGAGCCATCACGGTGGTCCTCGTGGGGAGAAAAACACAAAAGAAAATGATATATTACTACCACTCTATTTCTCTATCGTCCACTCGCTCTTTTTTTAAATTACCCTGGCATCCAAGTGATCGGAGACAGCAAACAGATAAGGAATATCTAGATGTTCAAATGTAATCCTAAGCAACAATGGGACTAGCCATATGTGCGTGTCAAGCCTTTTAAAATAATTTATTGACAAGCAAGATATATAATACGGATTTTAATAATTAGTTTTTTGTTTGTTAACTGGTGGTCGGCCTCAGCCAGTTTCTCATGTTGCAGCCTGCTCCCTATCCATTGCATTCCAGAGGGTCAACGATGCTTTCTAATCTGGGGGCGCGAGGTATCATACGCACGTGTCAAATAACAAAAGTTAGCGCTCGGTTGGTTCGGACTTCTCCAACTAAGGTTGTTTGCTTTTTATACATGTATCTACAACCAGTTACTATTTTTCCTCCAAAGAAAGGAACACAATGACATATCATCCCTATTTCATAAAAGGGGAGAAGCGGTATAAAAATCTAACCAAACGTTTTATGCATAGTCAATCGAAAATGTATAAGATATTGCAAATGCAGGATCCTTTTTTTTGCTTAAAAAAAAAAAAAAAAAAAGTTAGAGGGGGGCGACCCGGTGCATCTACCTCTCCTGGGCATGATCATAGAGCCCCAACCCCTACTGAAAAATGTTCGATTTGGACATTCAACAGTCATTCGCACCTGGGCATTTAATCAGAGCCTAGTATCCGCTGTGACTCAAATCCGGATCATGCCATTGGAAACAAAGGCCCGTTCCATTGGGATGCCACCTCAATGGCAAGCAAGATCCTTTATGGTATATCTTTTGTAAAGATAGTAAAATATGATTCGATACGTCAATTTGATATATGTTCAACTTGCCATAAGCATGTTTGGATTTGGGCTAAATAGATTCGGATCATAGATATCAATTTGTTTAATCTATTTAATATTTGGATCGGATTTAAATTTTAGTCCTATGACTTGTTTAACCCATTTATTTACTTATTTAAGTCTTTAATCTATATAATGAATCCTGTGCTGGACCCAACTTTTCGTACGAATTCTGAACTTATAATATTTAAAAATGAAGGCAGTTGGGCTCTTAGGGGGTTCTTGGATCTCTCCTTCTCCTAAGTCATCTTTGGCTTCAAGGGTTAGGATTCAGAATATTGCCATCCAACTCTGCCTAGCTCCTTGTTTCTCTATGACCCTAACTTCAGCTTCCGATCGTCCTTTCTATAAGGCTTTAAGGGAGAAGAAGAAGATCTCCTCCTTGATCTCTAATTTCATGCCCTCAAATCGAAAATATGTGGAGGAGATTTGTTCGATGGTAGCTAGATTCATCACCATCATCGGTGGTGGCTGCAGAACATTTGTTCGGTCCTTCTGTCTTTTGTTTTTATTTTTGCTTCCATTTTCAACTCTTTTAGCGGTTAGGGTTAGGGTTTCTCAGAGAGTGGAGCACTGTCCTCATGATTTTGTAGCTCGAAACATCTCTTTCTTTGAGGCTTTGATCAAGAAAAAAAAAGCTCCTCCTTGATCTCTAATTTCTTGCCTCAAATTGAGGTTTTGTGGAGAATGGAGATAGGTCCACCTTGACTATTTAAATGGTTAAGGTTAGGGTTTCTTGGAGAAGAGGAAAAGCATTGTCTCCATCACTCCGTAGGTGTGACCGTCTTTTTTTTGAGGCTCTGACCAAGAGGAGGAAGAGCCATTTCTCAATCTTCAATCTTCTGTGGAGAATTAGTGTTGCCTCTTCCTCCCTTTCTTCTCATCCCTTTCTCCTCATGTGGTTCCATCCTCAAACATTGTCCCCTCTCTCTCTCTCACCCTAGTCCATCCCCTACAAACCCTGCCCTCTTCTCTGTGGTTTTGTCCTTTGCCAACCCTGTTCCCTCTATCCTCTATGACTCTATACTCTATGACTTTATCTAGTTGTCATTTAGATAGATGGGACTTGAGAGGCTTTACATGGTCGTGGCTTCACCAGATTCTACTTGAGAAGCTACTTTAGGTTTGTATAAAGCGGCTGGGATGATTTTTAGACACGAGTTTGTTGCAATATGAAGCGTACTCTCAAATGATCCTGACGGCAACAAATCTTGGATGGTTAAATTCCATCTGCAGACAACCAATTGCAGTATTTTGATTTAATTGCAAATCTAAGCCTCCTATTCATCTTTTTTCGATCATTTCTCCAAATATTTGCTGGTTCCGTTTACTAGTTTCTATAATGTTTCTTCAAAAATTTGCAGGTTGGATGGAAAACATATAGCAAAATTTGTAAGTTGCAACTTTTTTTTTAATGTGTTGTTATTTGCAACAGCATTATTGTCTTCCTCTTTCTCGTATCTTTTATTTCAGGCTCATTGAGTTTTAGTTTATCAGTCACTTGTGGCTATTTGAAGATAACTATTTGTTGTATTGCTTGATGTAAAATTATAAATTTTAGAAGTTGCCAATAATGCTGCTATTTAGTTTGCAAAGTGTTAAGTACTTATAAATGTTAAACATGCTACACGTTATTTTTATTCGACCTTTATTAAATAGGTTAAACAAATCAGATCAGATAATATATTTATTAAGTATGATAAATTTATATTTTAAATCCTAACATATTTAATAAACATATTAGGTTCAGATTTGGGATATGACCTGACTCATATTTGACTCAACCTATATCTGACCTGACCTGACATGATTGCCACCTCTGATCTTTTGCAATATAGAGAGCCATGCATGCCTGAAATCCAATCATACCGTCTATCTCACAAATGGAGGGCTCTCGCATAATCTTCTTACCTAGCATGTTTGACAACTCCTATATATTTGGCATCCCAACATAGTGATCTTAGATTTCAAAGTAAGCAAGAGCCTTACATTTATGAGATGGATGATATGGCAGTGATTCATGACTGCAAAGGTTGAAACACTATGTGACATTGTTATTTTAAGATTTTTTTTTTTGTGTATCTATATCCTCCTAAATATACAAAATTATATGAATATTCTCACAAAGTTGCTATTTGTATATATATTTTTATAAAATACTTATTTTACATATATATTCTTTTTTTTCTTTTATTTTATATGGACCAATGCCATTTAACATTGTTAAGAAAAGAGCAACTTAAAATCAAAATAGTCGGAATACCCTTAATTGTAGACAAAAAAAAATTTATAAGTATATTTATGTAAATATCGACTTTGCAAGGGTGCTCATGCAAATTCATATATTTTGGAAGGTATGCATTCAAAAAATATATTAAAAAATGATCAAAACTAAACCAAAACTTGCCAAGTCTTTTATGACTTGGTTGAATTAACAAATCAAAAAAAAAACATGCCATATGATTCTATATTTGGCATCAATTCTTATGGAATAAATTCTGATGCATTATGAAATTCTTGCCTCAATGAACAAACAACAATTCATCATTTATAAATCTCTAAAAATATTTTACTAACTAAACATCTATAATTAATTTAAATTCAATATGCTTAATCTAAACTTACAAAAATAATAAAGATGGTATAAATGTCATAAATTCAATAATAAAAGTTACATCAAAATCAAATGAGAGAATAGAATTAACAAAATAGTCAACTAATATTCCAACTTGATCGAGTTAAAATCTTAAATAAAAAAAAATTAGTCATGTGACTTAGTTATTTTTTCTTTTCTTTTGACTTATGACTATTCAACCAAGCCATGAAAAACTTAGCAAGTCTCAGTAAAATATGGATCAGTTTTTAATATTTTTTGAGTACACACCCTTCTAAATATGTAAAATTACATGAATGTCTTTGCAGAGTTGCTACTTGTATATATATACCCCAATAAATTTTTTTTTATATATCTATTTATTAAAAATATTTTAATTATTTTAATTTAAACTGCTCATTTCTTAACAATATTAGGTGGTATAAGTATACATATAGAAAATAAAAAAAAAAACTAGCATACATGTAGAACAAGTGTTTTGCAGGAGCATATATGTAAATAGTAATTTTTTGAAAGTATTCATATAATTTTGTATATTGAGGAGAATATACATGTAAATAACTTTATTTTCACTTGGCCCCCTGCTCATAAACAGTTTCTAATTGTTTTCTGAACCTTTCCTCAATCTCTTGCATCATAATAACCACATATTATCATCATTACGGGGGACAACATTACAGCTACGTGACCACATCACAACCACCTCCAATTCCCATCTCGGAAAACTTGCTTGCAAATGGTACATTTCTAATGGTGATAATGAACTTGCCGAACCCTTGAAATATTTTCATACTTGCTGGCAAATGGCACGTTTCCAGTGGTAATATAATAAACTTACCGAACCCGAACATATTTTCATCTTTTCTCGTGGCTTTTGGGCATGACATTTTTTAATGACAATGATGTTGGTTCTGATGTTCCAACGGCTTTGGACACCACCCAACAGCCCAGTGGGCGTCAATTTCTTTTCTGCCCCAGCTTCACGTTATTTGACTTCAAGGATGAAGGCCACTAGTTCAAGTGCCCCAGCTTCACGTTATTTGACTTCAAGGATCAAGGCCATACGTTCAAGTGTTGCGAGACCCCACGTCTCTTCCCCTTTCTTGCTGATCCTGTTGATAATTCTGCCACCTAAACCAGCCGCCAAGGAAAAGTTTGCGAGACACACGTCTCTCCCACGCTATTTGACAAGCATTGACAACCACAGCATGCTTTTCAGATTCGGATTGTATCTTTTGCGTGAGAAAATGTTTTTTTTTTTTTTTTATTTTTGGTGCATGATACGTACTCATGTGGCATAAAAAAAAAAAAAAAAAATATCATCAAAGAAAAATCTAACTTATATAGAAAAGAATCATTCTTTCCATGTGAAATCTTTTTTGAAAGATAAAATTGTGCGATTCAAAAAATAGTCCATATAACCTCCAAATTATGGATTTAAGATAAAATGAATAATACTTTATGTATCAAACCATAAATCCTTGATTGCATAATACATACCATTATATCGTGTGATATGGACAGATATAAAAAAAAAAAGTTTGATCTAATGATTGGTGTCATAAATAATACAATCTGTGCCCACAATTTTCTCGCCTCCTTATGCTGTTTCTCTTTCCTTTTTACAGGCTTTCATATAATGTATATTTAGAGCGAGAGCCATCTTTGAGCCTCTAGATAGAAAATCATACTGTGAACCACCTAATTCTGCATAATCTTCCGTTTGTTCTTTCCTCTTCACTAACATGTGTTAAATGTTTATACATACATACAAACTCCAGTGTGCGTATTTTTATATCCCTCTCCATAAATACTAAACTAGGGCTTAGCTGGGTCATCACATCTCTTTGTTTAGCAGCCAAAAATTCTAGATTTAATTTTTAGATGGTGCATTCAAATATTTGAACCTAAATAATTATAGTATTCTCTCTCTTTCAATAGAAAATCATAAGTATATGAATGGTCTACACAAGGATGCCGCATGTCGGAGGAATCTTAGGTACCATATTATCTACAATCAATGACGGATTCAGAAAATTTATTTTACGAGGTCAATATAATAAAAAAAATTGAAGAATCATAGAAGAAGAAGGAAGAAAAAAAAAATAAAATATTATATAAAAAATAATAAATTTTAAAAAATAATAATATATAATATTTTAAATATTTTTTATAATAAAATATTATAAATAAGTATCATGTGCATCATCTATCGCACAATGGACGGCTGTATGCGGCCATGCGCTGCGTGCATCACAATACGCGATCCCATGAGGCCTTGCACGGTCCTGTGCGGCTATCCATTGTGCGATGGACGGTGCATGCTGTGCATCGTATCAAGCAGTGCTGATCCGCACTTTTAAATATAAGAGATGAATAGATGAAATTGGGATGGAGTATTAAAAGATAAATAAAAAAATAATTAATAAAAAAAAGAAAGAGAAAAAGAGAGGGAGATATATTAGAGAGAGAGAGAGGTAGAAAATATGAGTTATTAAAGAAAGAGAATGCATGTCATAATTACTTTTTTGATATAATTTTTTTTATTTTTTATTTTTTTAAAATTTTACATGAAATATGTGATCAATTTATAAAATTAATAGAATCAATTTTAATTTTTTTTATTAATATATATAATATTTTTTTTATTTTTTATAAGATCAATTGATCCCATATTTAACTACTTGCATCCGCCAATGTCTACATCCCACCTTTTTCTTTGTGTAAAGTGGTTGTTCCGGAACTTGAATCTTTGCCATCGCATTTGATAGTCCAAGCCTTTCACCCTTACACCAAATAGTAGCTCCTATATCTAGCTAACAACTTGTTTGGATTCCTAAATTATTCATCAGCAGACTACCTATTTGCTGTTTGCAAAAGAAAATTTTTATTTGAAAAGAGGTAGGATAAGTTCCTGTCTCATACTGTTTCTATCGAATTAGATGAAAATATGAATCATATATTTATTTAGATAAAACGGATACACTTAACCATCACTAATAAAGATGACCACCGACCTCCAAATGGTGCACGTTGGCCCCACAACAGTAGTGCTATCAAATCAGTAGAATTTCAGGAGTGCAAGATGACTTTGATCAGGTGTGTAACGCATAGAACATTGACAAGGTGGATCTAACGAAAATTTAGGGAAATTAAAGCCACGTGGGAGGAGGTCGACCGTTGGGTCCCTGTCATCAGACCAATCCGGAAAAGATTTCGTGCTGACCTTTCCAAAGCCGTTGTTTCGCTGGGGCTCGGCACCTAAGTTTAGACCGAGGTCAAGGACCCATTTTCTCTGGACGCCCTTCTATTTTGGGACCGCCGACTAGTAATATTACAATGGATCATGTTGTAGATCGGGCACGTGGCCGAAAAATCGAGAATAGGGGCCCACGAGAGAGACCGTGGACCATTTCCATTGGATTCTCTTTCAAAGCACGGGGAAAGTTGGTCCACCGTTGACGGATAATAATTAGTCCAGTTACAATGTTTCAATTAAGATCACAAGACTTACCAAATATCATCTATTTTAAATTTAATGCTGATCAACACTTAAATAGTACATAGAAGTCAAGATTGGTGCCCCCAAAACTTTTGTTTATAGAAGGGTACAGCACCAGGGCATGTAAGATCTTAACATTGGCTTGTATTAATTTTTCATAATTATTTAAGAGAATTGATGCTCGATAAGCAAAAGTCGTAACTCTACGTGGAATGAAAGTATGCTATATTCAATTTTTTTCAAAAAAAATTAGACAAAATATAATTATTTTCATTCAACAAATGAAATATAGAAGAATCAATAATAAGATAAAAAAGTATATAAAAAGATCTATCACAAAAATATGGGAAGATATAAAAAAATTATGGTGAAGGAAGAAACATATTGTAATTTTCTTGAAACTCTGTCTCAGGTAGGAAAAGTCCACTCCTTTATAAAAATGCATTTTCTAAAATTTCTATGTAGTTCTCCTCAATATATTTGGAGACCCTCCTCTTTTTTCTGAACCAAATTAACTAACAAATTATGGAATGAAAATTAATCTTTTCTAATATTATTTTCTATCTGTAACTATCATAGATTTTTTGACTTTGCTTTACATAATGCTTAACCGATAAACCCCTCCTCCCCTATCCCCCTAAAAAAAAAAAAAAAGGCATAAATCAAATTTGTCATAGGTATTTTCTTCTTCGAGTTCACAAAAAGCATAAACATCGAGTCCACAATCACACTGATCTCGGGTGCTACTTTTGGCATTGGGGCGGGGGAAGGATTCAAATGTAAGACTTGCATGTTGACCAGATTAAATTGGGGTTTAAACATGCAATAGTATAATTCAAATGTGGCAATTATATGTTGACTACACTAACAATATTTGAGATCGATAAACCCCTCCTCCCCTATCCCCCTAAAAAAAAAAAAGGCATAAATCAAATTTGTCATCGGTATTTTCTTCTTCGAGTTCACAAAAAGCATAAACATCGAGTCCACAATCACGCCGGTCTCGGGTGCTACTTTTGGCATTGGGGTGGGGGAAGGATTCAAATGTAAGACTTGCATGTTGACCAGATTAGATTGGTGTTTAAACGTACAATAGTATAATTCAAATGTGACAACTGTATGTTGACTACACTAGCAATATTTGAGCAATTATCTTGATTAAAAATAACTACAATACTATTCTTTGAGAATGTGGATACTTGATTTGTTATCACCACAGCGACGTTGGAGCCAACAATTAATTTTCGGACACGACACAGGTCCAATGTGCCTCAAAATTTATATGTTTTATTTTTCCTGCATTTTAGTTGGAATTCCTATAGAACAAAAGGCAAAACTAATTGACCACCTATGAGTACTTATTGTAATTTTCTTGAAACTCTATCTCAGGTAGGAAAAGTCCACTCTTTTATAAAAATGCATTTTCTAAAATTTCTATGTAGTTCTCCTCAATATATTTGGAGACCCTCCTCTTTTTTCTGAACCAAATTAACTAACAAATTATGGAATGAAAATTAATCTTTTCTAATATTATTTTCTATCTGTAACTATCATAGATTTTTTGACTTTGCTTTACATAATGCTTAACCGATAAACCCCTCCTCCCCTATCCCCTTAAAAAAAAAAAAAAAAAAAAGGCATAAATCAAATTTGTCATAGGTATTTTCTTCTTCGAGTTCACAAAAAGCATAAACATCGAGTCCACAATCACACTGATCTCGGGTGCTACTTTTGGCATTGGGGCGGGGGAAGGATTCAAATGTAAGACTTGCATGTTGACCAGATTAGATTGGGGTTTAAACATGCAATAGTATAATTCAAATGTGGCAATTATATGTTGACTACACTAACAATATTTGAGATCGATAAACCCCTCCTCCCCTATGCCCCTAAAAAAAAAAAAAAAGGCATAAATCAAATTTGTCATCGGTATTTTCTTCTTCGAGTTCACAAAAAGCATAAACATCGAGTCCACAATCACGCCGGTCTCGGGTGCTACTTTTGGCATTGGGGTGGGGGAAGGATTCAAATATAAGACTTGCATGTTGACCAGATTAGATTGGTGTTTAAACGTACAATAGTATAATTCAAATGTGACAACTGTATGTTGACTACACTAGCAATATTTGAGCAGTTATCTTGATTAAAAATAACTACAATACTATTCTTTGAGAATGTGGACACTTGATTTGTTATCACCACAGCGACGTTGGAGCCAACAATTAATTTTCGGACACGACACAGGTCCAATGTGCCTCAAAATTTATATGTTTTATTTTTCCTGCATTTTAGTTGGAATTCCTATAGAACAAAAGGCAAAACTAATTGACCACCTATGAGTACCAAAAAGGCTCTATAGGATCAATTTTTCTCTCAATCTCTTGAGTTTTCATTTTCAAGCCACACCTAAATCCACTATTAAAGAACACGAGAACATTTAAAAAGTTTAGACACAGTCACATGGGGCTTAATGAGTTGATGGGTCAAATAAATTAAAAGGAGGCCAGAGAAGATTAGATGAGGGAGGAACTTGGCGGCTTGACTTGAATGCCCACCTAAAAGACGTCTTTTCCTTTTTTTTTTTTTTTTGGCCGACATCTTTTTTTTGGGTGGCCGACGTCCCTGGCGTGCGCCCTTTTCTCAATCCACCACTCCGACTTTCCTCCCAAGTGCCAACGACTCTAATTATAACCTTATAGCCCTATCTTTTTGGTAAATAACTTTATAGCACTTTCAGGGTGTTTCTTTCCTCCCCACAAGGCCATATGACGACAACGCTCTGACGTTTCCTGGATGATGCCTCCCTTGTCCTCCGAACTCCATCTCTTGCCCAACTTCCTCCACTAATATTCCAAAGAATCCTTCCCAATCCCAAAGAGTTATATATATACAACTCTAACCCAGCCCTCCCATCTCCCATTCTCAGTTGCCTCTCTAAAGCTTCAAAGCAACACATACCCAATTTGTCAACAGGCTTCATTCATCATGGACTCCTCGCTGAGCCTTGATCTCAAGGTCGGTTCTCTCCGGTTCCCCACCGAAGTTCCAGTGAGTACCAACGTCCCATATTTGCTATATTTAGACATCCAGTGGATATCATATTGATTAGTCTCTCCTTGTTGTATTGAGCAGAAAGTGTTACGCAATAGTCCCAAGCATGAGGAAGAGGGGCTTCTTATGAAAAGAGAGGTGAGTTTATTCATACTTACCAATCGAACCAAGCACGCTTTAACTTCAGATTTTTAATAGATGTATGTTTTGGGCCTCAGGTTGGTGTTCTTGAGGCAGAGCTCAATCGGGTTTCTGAGGAGAATAGAAGACTAAATGAGAAGATTGCCATCATTTACGAAGATTGTGCCAACCTGCAGAGCCAGATAAAAGATTTGATGACCACCATGCGCTCAGATAGGGGGTCGGTCTCGCCGGAAAGGAAGAGGAAGAGTGAGAGCTCTGCCATGAATGGCTACAGTGATGTGGCTAATGGAATGACCAATTGGATGGGACGTCAGATTGAAAGCAACTCAAGCGGAAATTCTTGCAAGCGACCGAGAGAAGATTGTGATCTGAAGGTCTCTAGGCTCTGCGTTCGCACCGATCCATCGGATTCAAGCCTTGTAAGTTCCCTGCACTTCCACATATTTTCTTTAGTAAACATTTCTACTGCAATTCACAAATTACTCATTAGAATTCTATGCTTTTGTGTGACATATCTTTAGATTGTAAAAGATGGGTATCAATGGAGAAAATATGGTCAGAAGGTGACAAGAGACAATCCATGTCCAAGGGCCTACTTCAGATGCTCATTTGCTCCTGCTTGCCCTGTCAAGAAGAAGGTAAGCAAACATCAAACAGAACCATATTAATTTCTTGTTAAAAGTCTATTTAGATAGCCATATATATAAATCATAAGGAATGAATTAAACTGAATTCAATTCGATGATGGCCTCTTCCTCAGGTGCAAAGAAGTGTAGAGGATAGATCGATCCTGGTTGCAACTTATGAAGGCGAGCACAACCATGGTTACCCTTCTCAGCTTCCAGCACCCAATGGTTCCAGCCGTGGTGGCTCGGTCTCTCGCCATTCTTCCGGCCCGAGCAACGTAACACTTGATCTCACACGAGTGGGATCGCAGCAGGAGGTTGAGTCACCCGAGCTTCCGCGGAGTTTGGTGGAGCAAGTGGCGTTGTCATTGACGAAGGATCCAGGGTTTAAAGCAGCACTGGCCACCGCCGTTTCTGGGAACATTCTTTAGCTCTCTCCTGTACGTTGGGAATTAGGGATCAGCTGAAGTGATCCATTATTCTATTTTTCTGTGTCTTCAGATTTATTTTGGGCTGCCCATGCTCTTCAGGGTGATAAGATGATGTAGAGATGGATGACGCATTTGTGAATAGAATTTTCTTAGCAAGAGATTCAGAAATTTTATTTAAATTGGGGAAAAGAAACACCTTATTGGGTGCATGCCCGTGGTTCCTATTTTAGCAAGCAAGATCCAAATGAATAATGGAAATAAAATTGATATAAAGAATTTATATTCAATTGGATGATTCCAAACGGTAAAGTTTCTTCCATTGCATACTTAGTGTTTAACTTGTTCTACTATAACATAGGAAGATTTAAGTATCGGTGCAATGTAGAGTTTTATTTGTTTGTATTAGCAAAAATATTGAAAAAATTAAATATGATTTGTGTCAAGTTTGATATACAATGTTCACTATCTTTCTCTACCAAGATAAGCTCTCAAGATCTCATAATTAATTAATATGACTCACTTAAAAAATAATTAATTAACATTAGATCGGAACTTAGGTTTACTAGAAATCACATGCTCAAATAATTTCCATGTTAGTTATTTATTTAATTTTTTTTACTACTATCTAGTGTTTCATGGCAAGAGGGATATATAAATCTAGGTTGTTTTTTGCCAACAATTAATTATTGAGTTTGGATACTCTGCGGTGCATGTTTTATATCACAGAGGATTGTACAGCCATGGGTAGTCAGCACGTAATCCATATTAGAAGTGGATGATTGTTGTTCATCTTGAAAATAAAAAAAAGAGGATACCGGATGTCAAAGGTGATGCATTATTGTGAGGATGAGCGACAGCCATATGTCTCATCTTGGACAATGTCGGTGAGTAAAAATGCCAACAGACAAGTTATTCATTATGATAGTTTGGGAGCTATGTCATGGTTTCTATAATCACATTCTTAGGTTGTGTTTGATGCATTGCCAAGCAATCTTGAAAGATAATATGGATTGCCTTCAGGATGGATTGTCACTATTAAATCGTTAGTAATATCGATTATTACGTTTGATACATACAAGTTATGTTATAGTAAAATTACTGAAAATCTTGATCGATATGTTTGGTGCGATAATCAGATTATTGGTAATGTGAAATCAAATTCTCAAAATATCCTCAATAATTTTGCCTTAATGCTCTTCTTTTTCTTTAGTAAGAAGTAATAAGAGTAATGTGGGTATGGTGGTAGTATGGAGAAGTAACGAGCCGAGAGATGTGGGGAACCATGAGTATATTAGGAGAGTTGAGAGGGGGCAGGTGCGTGTGGAGCCATGGGGGTGGTGGGGACGAGCATGGAGGAGCCATAGGAGGTGATGGGGAAAAAGAGCGAAGGAGCCACGGGCAAGCAAAGAAAGATAGAGAAACTACGGGCCGGGGGCGCATACGGAAGGGGGTAAGGGGAGGGGCGAGGGTTGGCAATGGGTTTTGTATGATTGTTTTGAGGGATAATTTTGTTCATAATTTTTATTACAATTTTACTAAAGAAGTGGTAATCTGTATAGCCATCTCTCTCTAAGGCAATCCAGATTGCTTCCCATGAGACAACCTGAACTGTCAAGATAATCTGGATTGCCACTCAACAAACATACCAAATATAGTAATTCAGATTATCATATTAAACTGTCAGCAATTTGGATAGATTGCCAACTACTAAATACAACCTTAGAAGTTTTTATGATTTTAAAAAATTAACCTTTTTTTTCATGGTAGAAAATTTTCAACTCTAATCAGTTAAATTTGATACTTACGAGAACTCACTGAATGCTCCTATAAATTTCCTTGTACACAAAGATAGGAGCGTTACTTTCACATGATTATCCCTTCAAAATTGTGTATTGACCCGTTTCTTCTTTCCTAGATTTGACAGTCTCTCTATACTTGTTCACGTATCTATAGCGTGGGCATGTTGGAAACAAAAGAATGCTAGTCTTCCTCAACAAGCATCCTTCAATTACATCCACAGCTTTGAAGGGGTTCAGACTCTTCAACGATTGATCTTTTCTTTACAGCCAAAATCTTCTTTTTGAATCTAGAAAATTTTGGCAAAATCAAGAATCTCTCTTGCTAGTTGCACGATGATTAGAAGTTTTATCTCCACTTTCTTCTCCATGCACTATTGCTGAATCCTAGGTTGAAAGGTACCATCCTGATGAACATCCTTATCATTCCTTTTAAGCTCTTAGTCTCAGCTCTTCTTATGGAATTACCAACAATATCCCTACCCCTGTGCCTTTCTCGAATAGAGCATTGTTTCACTGTTATTTTGGTTGGTTTTTGTTGGTGGGCCATAATTTAACTCAAAATAGCACTCTTTTTTTTTTTTTTGGGATCAAAATGGAGGCTGGAAAAGCAGCCACCTACATTTTTTTATTATAGATTCAGCAACATTTACAGAAAAGAAAGTTTGGCTTATATGCCCTTGTAGCAGCTTAAAGGAAACAAAATTAGAGACATATAGAGACCATTCATAAACATCAACCGGAGCTGTGACCCAAGGGAGTGTGATAGAACCCCTTTCTAACTTGCAGTAATCACCTATAACATCCAGAGCCATAAGGCCAGCACTGTAGAAAACCTACAAGAGATGAACAACTTGACGTGCAAACTTTGAACTTCCAGAAAAGATTCATAATGCCAGAACCGTAATGGTTTATGCTATACATGAACAACCTGATGTGAAAACCTTGAACTTCCGGGATAGACTCGTATATGTATATATTTAGTGACTTCACATACCAGTCAACAAACCCTGCAACCTTAATTCTTATATTTTTGTGCCATGGCTTTTAATGCACTATGAGCAGCTTGGAATACAAAGAATGGACCAGGACTGGAACAACAGCAAACCTTCTTTAGCAACCGATGAAGCTAATTGTCTGTTTAGAACAATGTGTTTCTTTCTTTCTTTCTGTTGGGGAATACCGACCGACCCTGCCGTACCGATTTATAATCGGACCGACGGCCGACCGACCGACCGACCGATCGTCCGACCGATCGACCGACCGACCGACCGAACGCCATCACCGGCTAATTAATGGCCCTTAACCGACTGAGGATGTGTCGGTCGGGCATACTTTTCCCGTTCTCCCGACCGACTGAACCTGGAAGTCTGATGGCCGACTCTCGCCACGCGCCCGGCTGGCCTTCGAAGGAACCCCAATCTCCATCCGACGCCACACAGCTGGCCACCGACTTAGGGTCGGTCGACTCTTCCGATCGCCGCACAGCCGCCAGAGCTTGTCAGTCCTGACAGCAACATGCGGTACTGCCACCTAAGGGCATTATCCCGCCTAGGGCATTGTCAACCCTAGTGATTTGACAGCCCCACGACGATATGACACTTTTACGGCGACTCTGACAGTCTACAGTGAGTTGACAATTCCTCAATTGTCCGCGCCATTAATGACGGCGCCATACCACGCTCCACTATAAATATCGGGGAAGGCAACAGTGCAAGAAAACGAGGGGGAAAACCACAGGCTTGCTCTTTCTCTCTCTCTCGTTTGAGCTCTCTGTCTTCATTTCACTATTGCCCAGTCACCTCTCTGACTTGACCGTCGGAGGGTCCCCGCCGGAGCCCCCTCCGGTCAGTGTGGACTTCCCTTTTTGCAGGCGCTCGTTTCCCGACGATCAGGCGACGAGGGGATTGGCCGCAACAGATTGGCGCGCCAGGAAGGGGGGACACGGCACCAAGCCTTCCCTAGCAGAAGATATTAATGACAAAGACAAGAGCCCAAAGATCGAGGGTCACCGGGTCGGCGAGACGCTCTTCCCGCCGGGAGGAGGCCTCCCCGCCACCTCAGCGGCGGAGCCCAGCTCTCCACACCCCGCGGTGACCACGGAGGCGCAGATCGCGGCCATCGTACGGCAGATGACCGTACTGACGGATGTGGTCAAGAGCCTCCAGCAACAACCGACGGCCCGTCTGATGCCCTCCAGAAGCAGCCGCCGACGCCCGCGCCGATCCCCATCGTCTCCGCGCGAGCGCCCGCAACAGCGCTCCCACGGAGAGGAGGAGGGACGGCCACGGCGCGATGCCCGACAGTCCCAGTAGCTCTCTCCTTCCCTGTTGGAACGGGCGAGGAAGGAGAAGCGACCGCGAACGCCGTCCGCCTCCCTCTCGAAATCTTCCGGAGACTCCACTCCTGGGGTCTCCCAGCACCGACGGGCGGACGACTACGAACGCAGGTTCGAGGAAATCGACCGTCGGCTTGCACAGTTGCAGGTGGACGGCCAGAAGTCTTCGAACGACGTCGACTTCCAGACCGCCCAACCTCTCTTCCGACTCGTTCTCGATGAACGATCTCCAGTCGGTTCAAGATGCCGCACGTGGAGCCATACGACGGCTCCACCGACCCAATCGACCACCTCGAGAGCTACAAAGCTCTCATGACAATTCAGGGGGCAACCGACGCTCTCTTTTGCATCGGCTTCCCCACCACACTCCGCAAGGCTGCCAGGGCCTGGTACTCCGATCTTCGATCGGAAAGTATCCACTCCGTCGGACAGCTCGAGCACTCTTTCGTGGCTCACTTCAGCACCAGCCGGAAGCCACCGCGAACGTCGGACAACCTTTTCTCCCTCAAACAGGGAGAAAATGAGACGCTCCGACACTTCGTGGCGCGATTCAATACGGCCACGCTTGAGGTCCGGGACCTCAACGAAGACATGGCTATCTCAGCCATGAAACGGGGGCTGAGGGCGTCCCGATTTACCTACTCCCTGGACAAGACCCTCCCCCGAACGTACGTCGAGCTGCTGGAGCGCGCATACAAGTACATGCGCATGGATGAAGGAGCTTCCGACCGATGCTTGACCGAATCCAGAGGCCCGAAGGAGAAGCGGAGGAAGGGTCGGGAACCCGTTGCACCCAGCAAGCCCCCGACCGATAGTCGGGTATCGACACCGCGACAGAACCAAAAGTCGCCCCAGCGGCAGACTCCAAGGCCGACACGCTCCAGGTATGATTCCTACACTCTTCTCTCTGCCCCCGTGCGCAGATTTTGATGGAGATCGAGGGGAAAGAATACCTGCGACGGCCTCCGCCTCTGAAGGTAAAAGGCCTCGACCGACGGAAGTACTGTCGATTCCATCGAGGCCACGGCCACAACATCGAGCAATGCATCCAGCTTAAGGATGAGATCGAAGCCCTCATCCGCCGGGGGTATCTCGATAAATTTCGGAAGAACCCGCCGACCCAACCAGTTGCTGACCGACGACCCTAGCCGACCGAAGAAGCGACGACCAATCAGCTGACGGCCGGGGTCATCAATATGATCTCCAAGCGACTGGGCCCGGGGACATCTGCGGGAGGGGAGCCAACGAAAAAGCCACACCCGGATGACCTAATCACTTTTACAGAGGAAGACGTTGGGGCATCCAAACTCCCCACGACGACGCTGTTGTTGTTTCGGCAACAATAGCAAACTATGATGTAAAATTTTTTTTTGTAGATAATGGAAGTTCGACAAATGTTTGTTTTACTCGACCTTCTTCCGGATGCAACTATCAACCGACCGACTTAAGAGGGTCTCTATGCCCTTGATCGATTTTGCCGGGGACGCTGTCGCGACGGAAGGAGAAATTACCCTGCCTGTGACGGCCGGCACCGAACCACGATAAAGCACGGTCTCCTTAACTTTTGCGGTCATCCAAGTGCCTTCGGCCTACAACGCCATACTTGGACGATCCGGACTAAACGTCCTTAAGGCGATTGTCTCGACCTACCATCTCCTCGTTCGGTTCCCGACCAGGAACGGGGTCGGAGAGATGCGCGGAGACCAACAGCTCGCTCGCCGATGCTTCCAGATCTCCGCTCAAAGCGACGAGTTGAGGGGCTCCCTGACGATCGACAAACTGGACCAACGGAAGAAGGAAGAACGGGGTTCGCCGGCCGAGCAGCTCGTGTCGATCCCGATAGCAGAAAATCCTGACCGGAAGGTATGGGTCGGATCTCAACTGCTCGACCCCGAACGACGACGATTGACGGAGCTGCTGATGGCCAATGCCGACATATTTGCTTGGTCGGCAGCGGATATGTCGGGCATCCCCCCGGAGATAATAACCCACCGACTCAACATCGACCCGACGATGAGGCCGGTGAGGCAGAAGAAAAGGTCCTTCGCTCCAGAGAGACAGAGGGCCATCGACGAAGAAGTGGACAAGCTGCTCGAAGCGGGCTTCATCCGAGAATCCACGTATCCTGATTGGCTCGCCAATGTTGTCATGGTCAAAAAAGCCAACGGAAAGTGGAGGATTTGCATCGACTATACCGACCTGAATCGAGCCTGCCCAAAAGATAGCTTTCCACTTCCAAAGATCGACCAGCTGGTGGACGCGACGTCCGGATTTCGACTGCTCAGCTTCATGGACGCCTTCGCCGGATACAACCAAATCTGGATGGTGCCTGAAGACGAGGAGCACACTGCCTTCGTGACCCCCAAGGGCCTCTACTGTTATCGAGTGATTCCCTTCGGGCTGAAGAACGCCGGCGCCACCTACCAGCGACTTGTCAATAAGGTCTTCAAAGACCAGATCGGGCGCAACATGGAGGTATACGTGGACGACATGCTGGTGAAAAGTGCGCAGATCCCGAATCATGTTCGGGATCTCGAGGAGACCTTCCGCACTCTACGACGACATCGAATGAAGCTCAATCCGACCAGGTGCGCTTTTGGGGTAACCTCGGGGAAGTTCCTCGGATTCCTCATTTCTCAGAGAGGGATCGAGGCAAACCCTGAGAAAATAAAGGCGATCATCAACATGCGTCATCCGAACACCAAGAAGGAGGTCCAATAGCTGAACGGAAAAATCGTCGCTCTCAGCCGGTTCATTTCTCGATCAGCTAAAAGGTGCCTCCCATTTTTCAAAACTTTGAGGCAGGCAAATAATTTTTCTTGGTCGGATGAGTGCCAACGGGCCTTCGAAGATCTGAAGAAGTACTTGGCTTCCCCACCGCTGCTCGTGAAGCTGCAGGTCGGGGAGACCTTGTATCTCTATTTGGCCACATCCTCTAAGGTGGTCAGTTCGGTGCTCGTCCGAGAAAACGAGAGCCGAACCCATCAGCCTATCTACTATACCAGCAAGGTACTCCACGGCGCCAAAGTCCGATATTCGAAGATGAAAAAGATGATTTTCACCCTGACCGTCTCCGCACAACGACTCCATCCATACTTCCAGGCTCATGCCATAATGGTTCTCACCAACCAGTCCCTGAGGGCGATATTGCACCGACCGGACACATCGGGACGACTGGCAAAGTGGGCGATGAAGCTCAGCGAGTTCGACATTCAGTACCGACCGTGGCCTGTCCTGAAGGCTCAGGTCCTGGCCGACTTCATCGTCGAATGCCCGACCACCGACCAAGGGTCGGGAGCTGCGGACCCGGGACGAGACGCGGTCTCCGAGCCAGGCCCGGTCTCCACCTGGGTACTGCACATCGACGGAGCTTCAAACGCTCAAGGGAGCGGGGCAGGGTTCCTGCTCACAAATTCGGATGGGGTAGTCACCGAGTACGCCCTCCGATTCGACTTCAAGGCCTCCAATAACCAAGCCGAGTACGAAGCGCTCCTCGCCGGCTTGAGGATGGCAAGGGAACTGGGCGTCGACAGCCTCCGGGCATTCTCCGATTCTTAGCTGATCGTGGGGTAGGTCAAAGGCGAATTCGAGGCACGAGATCCGATCATGGTTAAATATCTTCAGAAAGTGAAGGACCTCGTAGCGCGCCTCAGGTATTTCAAAATTTCCCACATCCCTAGGTCAGAGAACGTCCGTGCCGACGCACTCTCCAGACTGGGGACTTCGGCATTCGGCTCTTTGGGTCGGACGTTCGTGGAGAACCTCGAGCAGCCGAGTATCGACAGGGTCGAGGAAATACAGCAGCTGGCAGCTGAACCAAGCTGGATGGATCCGATTTTTCGATTCCTAACTGACGGAATCTGCCCTGAAGATCCCACGGAGGCCAAGCGGCTCCGATGGTCGGCCTCCCAATATGTTATCATGGACGGCCGACTCTACAAAAGGTCATTCTCCCTCCCCTTGCTTAAATGCTTGGGATCGACCGACGCAGACTATGCTCTCCGAGAAGTGTACGAAGGGATCTGCGGAAATCACTTGAGGGGCAAGTCTCTAGCCTACAAAGTCCTGCGACAGGGTTACTACTGGCCCACCATGAGGAAGGACGCGGCTGAGTTGGTCTGGAGGTGCGAACCCTATCAGAAGTACGCCAACGTGCAGCACCAACCGGCCAGCCAAATCGCTCCCATCGTCGCTCCATGGCCCTTCGCCCAGTGGGGGGTCGACATTCTCGGTACTTTTCCTCTAGCGTCAGGTCAGAGAAAGTTCATAGTTGTCGCCATCGACTACTTCACCAAGTGGGTGGAGGCCGAACCCCTGGCGCAGATTACCGAGCGAAAGATGGAGGACTTTGTCCAAAAATCCATCATCTTCAGGTTTGGGTTGCCGCATACTATCATCACCGACAATGGACGACAATTCGACAACCAAGACTTCAGAAATTTCTGTGCAAGGTTTCACATCACGCACCGACTGACTTCGGTCGAGCATCCACAGTCCAACGACGAAGTCGAGGTGACCAACCGGACCTTACTCCACGGACTCAAAACCCGACTAAATGAAGCTAAAGGCCTCTGGGTCGACGAGCTAGGCTCCGTCCTGTGGGCTTACCGGATGACCCCCCGCGTTCCGACCGGGGAGTCGCCTTTCAGCTTGGCCTATGGGATGGAGGCGATGATCTCACTCGAGATTGGACTGCCGTCTACAAGGGTCGAGCGGTATCAAGAGCCGGACAACTCCGATTGTCGGAGGGCCGACCTAGACCTCCTCTCCGAACTACGAAACGAGGCTCAACTTCGCATGACTTCCTACCGACAGAGGGTAGCTCGGTACTACAATGCCAAAGTCAGACCAAAGCTTTTCAGGCCTGGTGACTTAGTCCTGAGAAAGGCAGAGGTCTCGAAGCCCCTGGACCAAGGGAAGTTGGCTCCAAACTGGGAAGGGCCCTACACGGTCGCAGATACCTATGGTCCGAGGGCCTACCGACTGGAGACTCTAGAGGGAAAACCTATTCCCTGGACGTGGAACGCCGACAATCTGAAGTTGTATCACCAATAAACTTTGTACCTGTCCAGTCGGAATACAAATCCAGTTTGAAATCTCGGAGTTTTAACTCTTCGACCAACGATCGGTGCTCACCAAGGTTGAGCCCCGACATGCCGACTCGGACTTGGTATCTGCCTGAAACCGATGACCCATCGTCGGTGACGCATTGGACTCTTACGAGGATCGATATATCTACATGAACGGGGGTCACACTCCTTCGACCTTCGACGACACATCGGACTCTTACGAGGACCGACACATCCATATTGACGGAAGTTGACACTCCTTCTACGGTCGAACTTTCGGGCCAGACCATCGGCTAATATGCCGATTGAGCTCCGATCAAAGAAAGGCGGAATGCCTACACGACCGCCGTCGTGACTCCCGACCGAGCTACGATCGGTCGAAGGATATTCGGCTTGCCACCATCTATCGCACAATGCGACCTCGGTCGCATTCATGATTCACCGACCGGGCTACGGCCGGCCGGAAGATATTCGACTTACCACCGTATATCGTGAGGCGCAGTACAGATATCCGACACAAGGGTATCGGGGTCCGACTTATCGGTGCTCCCTCGACTAAATGCGCCGGACGACATTCGACTGAACGCGTCGGAAGAGACCCGACTACCGAACCTTTATCACGGTCGGTCGGCTTCCGACTCAACAAACACGCTCGACTCACGACGGGGGAAAGGACGCCCGACTGACGACCTTGACTATCAAAGATCGATCAAAAGTCGGGACTTGTCCTACCTTCATGGCGGCACGAGTTGCCAAATGTCCTAACCGATCTATATGAGTTAGCGACTTACGAAGGCATTCTACAACACATAAGGAAAGAAAAACAAGCAGAGAAAAAAGGTTCAAGTCCATTACTGATTTCATTCAAGATCAAAATAGACTTTACAAAGATAGGCCGAAGCCCGATTACAAGCCGGAGCAAAATGTAAAAAGGGAAAACAAAGCCGACTAATCGTCGGAGTCGACCTCTTCCACTGGGAAGCGATGGGGGATAGTCGGCGGATCCGCTCTGACTTCAGCAGTCGGGGCCGACTGATCTTCGGTAGCTGGCTCTGCGTCTTCTTCGGCTTCCGCCCTGGTGGAAAGGCCTTCCGACACTGGTTCGACCGTCTCCTCCGCAGCTGGGGCCTCCGACTCTGGCAGAACTATGCTGCTGAGATCAAGTTCTGGGTACAGGCCTCGAACGGCTTCCGAGCATCCTCGTACCCGACCCGGTACGAGAGGAAGCCGCTCTCCAGAAGTTCTTCTCGGTACTCTTCCGAGTCCCGGAAGTCTTCGACGGCCCGACTCAGGCCTCCTTCGCCGACTCAGCCTCGGCCTTTGCGATGTCCGCGTCGGCCTGGGCGATGGATAAGCCTTCTTCGACCTTGGCGAGGTTTCGAGACTTACTCGGAGCTGCTCACGGTCGGCCTCCAGCTCCTTAGCGAAGCTGTCTCGCTCATGCCGAAGCCGGCGAACGGTCCGGGACTTCTTCTTCGCGTCGTCCCTGGCCGACTGCAGCTCCGACTCCGACGATGCCAAGGCTCCCTTGAGTCGGGAGACCTCCTCTATAAGTCGGGAGACCTCCCCCTCAAGTCGGCCCTCCCGGTCGGTCGACTGTTGCAGCTGGTCGACCAAGATGACTTTGTCGGCTTCAAGGCCCGCGACCTTGTCTCTCCAGGCCGCGCGCATGTCGCCGAACTTTCTGTATCCGGCCTCTAACTCGGATATGTTGAAGACCAGCTGCACAGAATAAAAACCGACCGTTAAGGGACCAAACTTACGGAAGCTGCATTAAAAAGCAAGGGAAAGGGGAGCTTACCGAATCATCATCGGATAAAATGAAGACAGCATGTCAGACACACGCTGGTTCTTCATTGCATCGATGTCGGCAGGAAGGAGGAGCGCCTGGCATAATTTCCTGGCCAAGTCGTGGTTGGCCAGGCCCGACGCACCTTCGGGAAGCGGGAAGTCGGTCGATCCTCTGCCAGCCGACCGACCTTCGTCGCCCGACGCCATGGGGGCCTTGCCTCGGTCGGACGCCCAGGCCCTGACGTCGGAGATCGACGGCAGGCTTGAGCCCGACGAGTCTCCGCCGACGGCGTGGCGGCAGCAGGCGCCGGTCGCTCGGGTCCGCGAGCCTCCTCCCGATCGTCATCCGCCTGCTGGGCGGTCGGTGCCCGTCTACGGACTCAGCAGCCCGTCTTTCAGGCGAAGCGGCGCCCTCGCCCGACGGTCCCTCGGACGGGACTTCGACGAGCACTGTCGGCGCTGACAGTGCAATGACCGGCTCTGCCTCCGACCCAGTCGGTTCGCTCGGCGGAGCCGCACGGGGCCTCTTGGGAGGCTGCGACGGCACGGCGCCTTGCGCCGGCCTCTTCCTCACGACGTACTGACGTACGTCGGCTGCCGTCAGTCGTGTCCTTGGCGGCATATCTGAAAAGGACGGTAGATGGTCAGTGCCGAAAAGAAAAAACAAAAAGAAGAAAGAGGGGTAAGGAAATGAAAAACCGACCTAAACGGGGGACCGGGCTAAGGCCGGGTCGTACAGGGCTGCTCGGTGACAAGCTCGCTCTGCTTCGGCACCAAGATGTCCTTCAGCCGGTGGAAGTCCTCCCGATCTTCAGCCTCCACCCGACTGTTCTCGTTCGGCTCGGTTCGGAGATTCCCCCAACGGACGGGAAACCCCCAAGGAGCGGAAGACGACGCAAAGAAGAACTGGTTCTTCCATCCGTGAATGGACGATGGAAGATCAGTAATGAAGGAGAGCCCTTTCCGAGGAACAAAGTACCACCACCCTCGGGCTTTAGGGTGGGGTCGGAGGACGAAGAAGACTCGAAAAAGGAAGATCCGAGGTTCGGTCGGCAAAAGCCGACACAGGAGTGCAAAGCTGACTATCAGCCGAACCGAGTTCGGCGCGAGTTGTGCCGGGCACAGCCCGTAATAGTCGAGGATATTTCGGACGAACTCTGGAACCGGGAAGCGAAGGCCGGCCCGGAGGTCCTCCAAGTAGAAGGCCACCTGGCCCTCGGGCGGGCTGTTGACCCGACCGTCGGCACCAGGGGCGCACAGCCGAAACTGCTCCGGGATGCGGTACTGCTCCCGAAGCCGATCGACGTTCGGCCCCGAAAGTGAAGAAACCTCCACCTCCGGGGTCGACCGAGTATCGTCGGTCGGCTCTCCCGACCGACCACCTCATGGAGACGTCCTGGCCATGGGTCCAGACGAATGGCAGAAAAAGAAGAAGAAGAAGAAGGAGATGGAGAAGACGACGGAGAAGGAACTGCAAAGGAAAAGAGAAGCGGAGGAGGGTACCTGGAGCAAGGACTCACGCGGGCAGAGTCTCGACAGTGAAATGAGGAGGGTAAAAAAAAAACTAAGCGGGGGCGACCCTGTATATATAGTGCCCTCCGACGGTCGAGATGAAGGCACGACCAACGAGACTCCCCAGATTCTGCCGCATGGCATCATCCGGGCCGTCCGTCGGTCCGACGGTTCGACGCACCTGCCTTCAGATCGAGCCACGTCACCTCCATCCGCTCCAACGAACCCGTCCCAATGGGCGCACGCCACGTGGCGTAAAGGCCACGACGTTTCGTATCCCCGAAGGGACAGCGGGAACGGCGGTTCTCCTTCCCGATGGGATGAGACGTCTGACACCGACATGATGTTTGACACCGGCGGGACGTCCGACACCTGCAGGACGTCCGACGCCGACATGACACCTGACGCCGATGGGACGGGGCATCTGACACCGACTAGACATCTGACGCCGGCGAATTGCTCGGCATTCATGAGACGCCTGACATCGTATCAACCCGCGGTACGGTCGAAATTTGGCATACGACGAATCCACTCCTTTTCGCCCGGTGTTGCTGTCCAAATGAAGGCATCGGTCAGTGCACCGTCCGACTTAGGAGTGGAGGGGGGCAACTGTTGGAGAATACCGACCGACCCCACCCATACCGACTTATAATCGGACCGACGGCCGACCGACTGACCGACCGACCGACCGACCGACCGTCCGACCGATCGCGACCGACCGACCGACCGAACGCCATCACCGGCCAATTAACGGCCCTTAACCGACTGAGGATGTGTCGGTCGGGTATACTTTTCCCGTTCTCCCGACCGACTGAACCTGAAAGTCTGATGGCCGACTCTCGCCACGCGCCCGGCTGGCCTTCGGAGGAACCTCAATCTCCATCCGACGCCACACAGCTGGCCACCGACCTAGGGTCGGTCGACTCTTCCGATCGCCGCACAGCCGCCAGAGCTTGTCAGTCCTGACAGCAACATGCGGCACTGCCACCTAAGGGCATTATCCCGCCTAGGGCATTGTCAACCCTAGTGATTTGACAGTCCCACGGCGATATGACACTTTTACGGCGACTCTGACAGTCTACAGTGAGTTGATAATTCCTCAATTGTCCGCGCCATTAATGACGGCGCCATACCACGCTCCACTATAAATATCGGGGAAGGCAACAGTGCAAGAAACGAGGGGAGAAACCACAGGCTTGCTCTTTCTCTCTCTCTCTCTTTCTCTCTCTCGTTTGAGCTCTCTGTCTTCATTTTACTGTTGCCCAGTCACCTCTCTGACTTGACCGTCGGAGGGTCCCCGCCGGAGCCGCCTCCGGTCAGTGTGGACTTTCCTTTTTGCAGGCGCTCGTTTTTCGACGATCAGGCGATGAGGGGATTGGCCGCAACACTTTCTTTCCAGCAAGACCAAGAAATTCCACCAATAAGCATTAATACCACAGTCTAAATCGCTTTGGAAAAATTGCTCCTCCACTCCAAACACAGGCCTTCAAAGGAACCATGCAAGTGTAGAACACCAATCCATTGACATAAGGCTTTCCAAACGGTGGTGAAAAAACTACAATCCAAAATTGGTGGTCTACTGATTCAATAGAATTTCTCTACAGCACATAGACCCCCTAGTTTTTTGCCGAGTTTCCTTCCAATATTATCCCTTGTATTTAGCTTCTTCTTCCAACAAAGTCGTAGGAAACATTTAAACTTAAGTGGCACTGAAAGGTTCCAAAGAGATGCGGCAAACCTACACTTCACCCCTCTTGAATTGATGAACTGATACATAGACGCTGGGGTCATATTTAACTCAAAACAGTTCATCTCGATGGAGCCAAACACAGATTGTCTATTCTCCATTCTATTTCCTAAATAAAATTTTCGGATGGTATTCGCCTCCCTCTATGTCACCCAAAAAAAAAAAAAAAGGATAAACCCTGCATCCTTGACCAAACAAGACCTCACGATATTCCATACTCTCTAATAATATAGCCTCCGTCTCATTGATATTATACCAAACTTCATTATAATTTTACCTTTTTGAAACAAGGGGATATCTACAGTAATATGTAATTTTTACTTCTAAATTGCCCTTGACAAGATTGGAATATGAAGTTCCCTAAGGCTCTTTTTGTGACCTTAGTCATCCACCATCACCTTGGGTAAAAGATTTTTGGCTTGAATATTATCTGGTGGTTGTTTGGGGCGAGCAAGTTACATTGTATTTAAGAATTGAGATAATCACTTTTCTTTTGATCCTAAAAACTTGTTATAAAATGCATCCAACTCTAAGCATCCCAAAATGATAAATATATTGGCTTAAGTTTACGGGCCTTTTGATCCAAGCATTGGATTATATATCTTCATAATCTCCTCTTCACTAGAGTTGATGAGGGATATATATTATTGGGCAAATTTATAATGCTTATATTATGTACTTTTCATAGTATTCATGTCAAATTTGATAGTAAATTGCATAAATGAAGGATTTTAAAAAGACATGTGAATTATAAATTATGAGTGTGGCCTTTTGCAATATATAAATCCCTCAGATAAAGACATCCTATAGGCATTGCTGAAGCGGTGAAAGAGGCACTTATAGATGGGCTCGATGGTGCCGTAGTGGGAGAGCCGGGTGGAGCCAAGCAAGTGAGTGGGTGGTCAATAAATGGCATAAGTTTGAAATCTAGTTGCTCTTTACTGCTGATCTCTCTCTCTCTTGGATACTTTCTCTTACTTTTTTTTTTTCTTTTATACTTATTTCATTTATAGAGATCTTTCCCACCATTTTACTCTAAAAAAATTCTATCCCTACATCTTATGCTTGAATTTAATCCAACCTTCGATTATTAGAAATTCTCTCTCTCTCTCTCTCTCTCTCTCTCTCACGTACACAAATTCATGGAAATATGTTGTTGCATGTGTATATATATAGCATTTACTAATTGCAACTTTTTTTTTCATGTGCGATATTTTTATTTTTCAGTGCCAAATTAAAATCTTTTAGGTCCTTGCCATTCTCATAGACCTCCCTTGTATGCTTGTATTGTATTATGACATAAGTTATAGGAATATTGAAGATTAACTGCAAAATTTTGAAAACTTGTTTCAAAAAGTTTGGACGAATCAATTTTATAAAAAAAAAAAATGCTGCCCAAGTTTTGAATGTAAGTTTCGTAAGTTTTTTTGAGTATTCGACCAAATGCATGAATAGACATAGCAGTATGGTAGGAATCAATAAATTTCTATCTAGTGGCATGATAATTATGGTGGGAGTGAAATGATGTACTTGGATAATTTATCTTACGGAAAGTAGAAATTTCAGCTTTTTTTTTTTTGATTTGGGGGGAGGGGGGTGGGGCGGGGCAAGGAGGGGGCGGCGTGCGCTAGTATGAGAAGAAATCTTTTCCAAATCCAAGTGAAGACAGGATCAAAATTAAGTCTGCGTGTTATTATTCTCCACAACCTTTTTCTTCTATCCATTTTACTGAAAAAATGGAATCTGCTTGGAAATAAACTGCCAGGTGGTAACCCTCCTATTTTATGAAAAAAAAAAAAAAACGTACCTTTGTTTTTCCGGTCCTTGGGTACTCAGAAATGCTCCATTTGTTCATATGTCGGTGGATAGAAGTCACCTGGTTTCTTACCAAAAAAAAAAAAAGTCACCTGGTTCCAACCACATGCGTGGAACATGTTGAAGCGAGTCCAAACACGTGCGGGTTGGAAGTCTGATCCATCTCTCTCCATTTGTTCATATGTCGGTGGATAGAAGTCACCTGGTTTCTTACCAAAAATAAAAAGTCACCTGGTTCCAACCACATGCGTGGAACATGTCGAAGCGAGTCCAAACACGTGCGGGTTGGAAGTCTTATCCATCTCTCTTCTCTTTTCAACGTCTTCACGTGCTTGGAAGACTTGTCCAAGATCCTCATGAACAGACTGAAACACCGACAGTTCTCTTTCCAAAACCTAACCGGAGGTACATATTCTTTATATCTATCAAAGATAGCTTGGACTTGCATTCTTGACCCGCGGTCTTAGACCTAGACCTGACTTTTGTGTAAGGTTGGATAAGAGGCATAACAAACTTCATTTCCAAATGGATGTATCACTTTCAGATTCCAGGGATCATTTTCTAGTCAGGTGGATGACTATCCTTTGGCTGGCTTGGACTTGACTCATCGATTCGAATGAAGTTTAGTTATTTATAAGGTGGATAAAATATGATCTGATCCATTAATCTAATCTATATTTGATCTATTATGAGTAGAGATTTGGATTTGGGCTAAATTGTTCCGGTCATAAATAGATCGATCTATTTAATTTGTTTAATATATGGATCGATTTTGAGTTTCAGACGTTTAAACCATTTAACTTCTTTAATATTTAGGTTAAATTAAGTGAGTTAAGCTGTTTAATCCATTTAAGATCTGTTTAACTTATTTAAAATCTACTTAACTTGTTTCTATGCTGTTTAACCCAACCCGCTTAATCTGTTAATCCGTTAAAAACTTATTTAGCTTATCTAACCTATTTAATCTAATTTGACATGTTTATAAATGGATTATGTAGATCAAATTGGATTAATAAACAAGTTGGATTTAGATCTAAATTTTTGATTTGTTTAATTAATAGATTGGATTTGAGTTGATGAATTTTTGGTTTGAATCATATCCAACCCGATCTGTATCTAATTTGACCTGATTTGAAGGCCAACCCAAATTTGTTGGCACCAAGTTTTTATACTTGCTATTCAATAGAAGATATCATGCACGTGCATTGCCTATAGTCTATTCAATAGAAGATTGTGGACTTCTGTCTCTTCACTGCTCATAATATTTTTCAGAAAAAATTAATGAGAAATACTTAATTGAGTTTAAACTTAAAAGCAACTATCTATTTAAGTTTCAAGTAAATTTTTTTTTTATTTGAAATATAATTTAAAAGCAACTATCTAAATAGAATAAAATGATCTCATTGTCCTTGCAGTTATAAAGCAACACCATACTATTATAAAGTAATACCATACTATTATAAAGTAATACTGTACTATAATAAAAATAGCACTATATAATTATAAAGTAAAACTACACTATTATATAATTATACTACATTATTATAAAACAACACTGCATTGTTGTAAAGTAATACTATAATAAAAAAATATTACACTATAATAATGTAATACTACCTTATTGTAAAGAAATACCATACTAATATAATATAATAAAGTAATACTATATTATTATAAAAGAATACTATACTAATATAATGTAATACTATCTTATTGTAAAAGAATACTACACTAATATAATATAATAAAATAATACTATATTATTATAAAGAAATACTATATTAATATAATGTAATACTATTTTATTATAAAGAAATACTGTACTGTGATAATGTAATAGTGCAATATTTTAAAAAATATAAGGATATAAAGATATAAGGATAATTTTGGCTAAAAATGAATAGTTGCTTTTAAGTTATGTTTGGAATGGATAGCTACTTTTACATAAAATTTATGTGGAGAGCTGTTGTTAAGTTGAAAGTAGAGCTGAGGATTTATCTCTAATTTTTTATATTTTTTATTCTTAATATTGATTATCTATGTAATTTAAAATTATTTTTTTTTTCATGATATATAGGCATGTTATCTTATCCTAACAACTATATACATCTGCCAATATAATAATTTATAAATAACTAATATACCCCAAAATAATTTTATCGTAAGAATGTATCTCAATCAAGTATATAGCCGTACATGATTTACATATCCGTTTTAAATCAAATCATTTTCACCCACTTCCTCGAGACTCATTAATTTCAAGTACTCATATTGGTCATGGAACTAATTGATTCACATCTCATACAAACCCATCAGCACCCACCATCCTCTCCTATCGTGTTTTCTTTACACTGTCCTAGCTCTTCCTAGGAATCCCATGGCCATCATCATGCTTGTATCCTCTTCCATCCCCACCTCCTTGGATTCTTCATCTACGCCTTTATTTGGACTTGGCCAACCTCTCTATCTGGAGCAGTCCAACAACCTGGCTCCAACTTGGCTTGGAATTTTCTTGGTCCACCACTTCCTGCTCGCTCTAGTCATCCACTACATGATGTTGGTAAAGCCTTGCTGCCACAGCCAGCACGAACAC